>NC_059375.1:36635000-36850000 GCF_019703515.2 Myxocyprinus asiaticus
ATTAATGAGCATAAAGACAGAGAGGGAAAAAGACAGGGTGGGTGCAGAATGGATGACAAGAAGACATGCAAGAAAATGAAAAACTGATACTAGACTATTCCAAAAGGCAAGCAACATTACGTTGCCTTCTATGTCACTAAATTTTAGCCAGTTTTTAAGGCATCTATATCCTTTGTGGAAAATGCAGTTCCTTACCTGGTCTCATAGAAACAAGTTATACCTAAATTTTTGCAAAATTTTTACTAAGCTGTTTGTACATATCATGGCAGTTTGCTGGTGAATTGAACACCAGAGGCTCTAAAAAACAATTAATCTTATTCTCTCACACACAAATTACGAGTCAAACAGGAAACAATAGTTCATAAACACTTATTTTTGCCCTGTTCCTCACACAATGCTATCTTATGACATCAAAACACTTGCACTATTAGTGCATTACTTGTAAGGAGATACACTTATATATTTGCATAACATAACCAACTACATTTACAAGCTTATTCAAGTGTGATAAAATTGCGAACTAGCTCAACCGATAGAATGTTGCACTTACAATGCAAAGGACCAGGGTACGAGTCCTGATGAGCAATGAGTCAACACGTGAGCCACGTGAGTAGTGCATTTAATAACTTTTGCCATACTCTTACTGAAACAAATTTTGAGTCGATTCTTGGTGCCTATGTAGAGCAGTCCAAACTGGTCACTTATGAGGTTCTATTTGAGTTTGTAAGCAGCCATCCTTGTTGGAAAAAATAAATAAATCAGCTTAAACCAGCAAAGGTTGGTTCAAGATAGTCTAGCTTGTCTCCCAGCCTGGTCAGGCCGGTATGTTGGTTGGTTTCAGGTGCTTTTCAGCTGGTCAGGCTAGGAAACAAGTTGGCAAACCAGCTAAACCAGCTGAGCATCAGCATGGCCAGGCTGCTAGAAGATTTTTAACCAGCTACATTAAGACAGGTTTTGGTTGGTTTAAGCATTTTTTGTATTTTATTTTTATTTTTTGGCAGGGCAAGTTTTGTGACATAGCTAAAGACTAGGGCTTCACCATCCAACAAACTAAACCTCATGACTTTAGTTACAAAAGTTTTGACACGGCAGTGAATCAGTAGTTAAAAAAAAAATTATATTCTATCAGGTTTTTTGCCATTTGTCATTACTCTTCCTTGTGACAGCAATATGCCATCTGTGATGACAAGTCTTTTTTTGATATGCAGTTCCTTGGAGGTCAATAGCAGGCTTTAGTTTTTTATATCAAACATTGTGTCATGACGACTGAATGCCATGACTTCTGTATGGGGAGATTAATAGCCTCCACTGAGAGAGAGCTATTGAGACAGTTCCCCTTGCAGAGAACACGACCATGGCATGAGAGTCCTTCTGAATAATCATTTCATTTTTCTCTTTTACAAAGCAGACATCATGGCAATCAGGAAATTCATTTTCTGCAGATTGGATACGACATTTGACATGGGTATGACAAATCTAATAAATACAGTCTTTATGCATGTGACGATTTCACTTGCATGTCCAGAGTGCATAGACAAGGTCAGACAGGAGGGGGCAGAGAATAAATCAATTGTGAAATGTTTTTTAGAGCCATCTGAAGTACCATTAAATTTCAAATGCTTTATTATACAATTATAAACCATTAATAACACATTAATAGTACAATATGCAAGTCATTACTTGATAAAACAACATAACATAGACAGCTTCCTCTTGCTGATACTTTACATCTCAATTAATTCACAATACAGACTTATATTTGGAGTCAAACCTTGTCTTATCTCTATAAAGTCTTTTCTAGAGGAAGTGCTAGCAGTTTTTGTTTCATAATTGATATGCAAAAGGTTAATCTTATTTATTAAAAGCCTTAATGGAATACTTTGTGACAAACAAGCTCCTCAGTACCACTTATATTTGCCTCAGGCCAAAATCTCTTTTCTTATCATGCCTTTCTTCAAGTTTGCTTTCATTTCATTTTCACAGTTTGCAGCCACCATGTCTCACAGAGACAGTCAGCTTTTATACAGCATGTGGGTGAGCCCATAGGTTAAGTTGGTGTAATAATTATTTACATATTCAATAATACAGTTAAGGGTAATTGGAAAATACGATAGTTAAGGAAGTCTATTTATGTCACAACGTAAACTGAAGTCTGCAGTTATATCACCACTGAGCCACTGCAGTTATATTACCAACAGTCTTTAGTATCTCTTTAAAAAGGCCTGTGCACTGTGGCCTTTTTCTGGCTCATTCAAATAGCTCCCATTCCACCTGTTATATCTCTGTTTTATTTTCCCCTGTAAGGGTCGGAAGCGATTATGTTGACACTCTAAATGGAAATTTAATGATCTGGTGATGCCACACTGCTATGGTTGAAAATGAGCAGCTGTACAGGGAAACGCTGTTTAGTACTGTCCCATTACACCATGGTGTCTTTTGAGTCTATGAAAAGTAAGACCCAATCAAAGACCCAGAGGGATATGGTATATGGAAAAGGAAAGGAAAGGAAAGAATAGGATAGGCTAGGCTAGGCTAGGTTAAAAAAGGAAAGGAAAGAAAAGAAAAAGAAAGAAATGGAAAAGAAAAGAAAAAAGAGAAAATAATTAAAAAAGGGCTGGGAAATTTCAGCCTGATCTCATGAAAATTAAGTGTTCGTGGCAAAAAAATTCTAAATGAAATTATGTGTTTCATAACACATTTCGCTGCAGGTTCCCAGTGAAAAGAGAGTAAAATGGTGTCGTAATCAGATATAGATTTTGAGTTGAATGTTAGATGTAGGTTTTAATGAGTAAAACATACCTCCATAACCTAGAACTTTAACCTAAACCCAATCAATAGTGTCCTAAAAGCAAATGAGAGGTGAACAAAACAGACATCCTTACCCTTAAACAACACCTAAACCTAACCGAAAGTGTTCTAAAAGCAAATTCGACATGACAAGCAAACATTCTGAAGCAACCACATCATTTTGTGTCGCTTCTTTGACACTTTCAGCCCCCGAGTCAGCTTGCATGCTTGGCTCGATCCTAGGTCTTCCAAATCCATGGTCCAACGCTCTATCAGGTGAACTACCGTGCAAGCTAATCAAGTTGGAATAAGTGTATAAATGTAGGTAGATCTGTAATATAAGCACTAAAATGTATTGGTTTTCAAATGATGTGTTAGTATTAAAGTGTTTTGATATCATAACATATCAGTGTGAGTAATATAGCGGAAAATACGTGTTTATAAAGTAATAATTAAACGTTGTACTCATAATTTGTATGAAAGTGAAAAAAACGCACAGTTATTGTAGTGCCTCTAGTGTATCTTTCATCAGGAAACTTTGACAAAACGTAGAGCACAGCACATAAAACTAAGTTTGTGGAAATGTTTTGTTATACTAACATTTATTCTAGGGGGTTGGGAAATGTAATGCATTAATTTCTATGATTAATAGTTGACTGTTTATCGTATCAAAACAAATTATGCAGTATCCATTTTTTTCACTTCCTGAAAGTGAAGTGAAGAAAATGATTGTGTGGAGCAGTGCACACTTACTCATTACTAACGATGCAGGTCCCAGGCATAATAAACACAGGAGTGGATTTACTGCATGGAGAATGGAGACTTCAACCTTAAGTGATGAGCATGGTGTGGGAGACCTTTCCAAAGTGAAACCGTGCAAGAGAGAGTGCATGTGCATGAGACTGAACGGAAACCAGAGAAAACAATACATTTTTGATTTTTAACTTCAGCAAATTAAACTTAAGCTTTCAATTTGTTTTAAATCTGAATGTATAGTGTCTAATAATACATTGGCAAAGTACACTTACATTTCTCTTGCTAATAAAGCTTGATATAAATTGAATATGCCCATTTGAACCTACGGCAAATGATTTTGAAAAACAGCAGAAGATTTTGCACAACTTTTAATTTCAGCATGTCCACTGATTTTATGGCATGTGTACATATACTTGTATCAAAGATTTATACCTGTAAAAATGTGTCTAATTAAATCAGCAAAAAAAAAAAAAAAAAAACTAAACATTTTAACATGTATATTTAAATAATGCTATATATATATATATTGACCATGATTACTTCTTTGTATAAAAGGTCACATATCCTTGCACCCATTAAAGCAAACATTCTTTGGAACATTCTTAAATCATGTCATTTGCATAAAATTGTGAAATCCATGCCATTTTGAGTGCATACTCTCATTAAAGCAACCCACTGTTGTTGGACCCCACTGTACATTCACAGTATTTTTATTCTGTGTACAAGTCAACCAGGAAGCAAAGCATATACGATTAAGAAAGGCCAGCAAAGTCTATATAACATCAGTGATTTATGAAAAAACTGTCCAAGACTCAAACAAACAAATGTCAATATCAAGTGCACAGAAGTTGGAAGGGCAGACCTAAGATATAAAATTTTGAATCAATATGGTTCATACTCTTGAAACATTCATATTCAGGTCCACAATATTGAGTTAAAGATCAATGACTCACTGCTCCTATAATGCTCCAAAACGTGTAGTGAATCCCCACTAAAACCCTGCGAATGATTTGAAAAATGTCTCCTTCTCGCTCTCTTTTTGAATTCAGGAATGAGTTTATCACACATTAGTCAGCCTGGCTCTCAAGAAGACATTGAAATTTGCCTTGAAATTTCCCTCAAAAAAGCCATGCTGTGGTAATCCCTCGCAGTGCATGTAGCTGGGTAATGATCATACAGAGCCAGCTAATCTGGATTTAAAGTTTGAAACACTGCCATTTGCAGTGAGTCCAAGCCGTGGCTGTTATTTTTCACTCAAAGCTCCTGAGAAGATGTTCACCTGGCAAAGAGGAGGACAAGATAACTAGAGGGATGCCAGCTGAGAAACGGCTGGCAGATCAGACATTCCTGGATTGAGACGGATGTCAGGATTTAGTGAAACCTGCTCCAGGAATTAGCCTCTATTTATCCCACCAGGTAGACAGATGGTTTTGTTGGGATACATTTCAGCTGCGTTGTTATAGCACTGCAATTTAAAAAGTTGTCATCATCTGAGAGGTTTATTTTAATCTGATAAATCCAAACATAATGACTGTAATTTGCTCTTTTTAAATGATAGGGTGGCCAGACAACCCGTTTTTCCCAGGACAACCCCATATTTAAGCACTTTTTCTAGTAGCCTGACTTATTCTGAAAAAATCATGTTTTGTCCCGTACTTCCCCTCTCCTAAAATTTCTCTATTGCCTATGCGGCTTTCTCAGTCACGTGACCATTCTAATCAAAGGTAGCCAGGGATACGGCTTGTAAAACCAATAAAATCACACCGTGTTATTTGAAGTACATGATTGGATTAAACTATCCAATCACAATCCCTTATCAAAAATGTCAAGGAAGCATGCATGTACATTTAATGAGGATCTTCAAAAAGAGTTTAATTTTTTTTTTAAAAAAGGAGTCACAGACAGAGTGTAATGAACTGCCCATGGAGATGGTGTTAGGATCCATGTGCTGGAAGTTTATTATGAACACAAGCAAACAATCCAAATTCGGCAGGCAAATAGAGGTAGTCGTAAAGCAAGCGGTATAATCCAATAAACGAAAAAGATAGTGCAACAAGGCAAACAAAACAAAGGGGTATCCAAAAGGCAGTAAATCCAGGAAAACAGGCAATGGTCATAACATGAAAACAATCAGCAAAGGGAATGGAAAAACGCTTGGTACAGCAGGGTAAACTGGCAATACTTTGCAAAATCAAAATGGAACAGCATGGTATTTATATAGTTTAAACAGGAAGTCACCAAAAAAGAAACGGCACAGAGTTACAACGGTACAACCCCCCCACCCCACGAACAACTCCTGGTGTTCTTCTACTGGGATGTCCCCTTGGTCGTGGTGCTGGACGATTAGGATGGGCATGATGAAATTCTTGGATCAGGGACAGGACCAATATGTCCTTGGCAGCTACCCATGATCTCTCCTCTGGTCTGAAGCCCTCCCAGTCCACCAAGTATTGCATCTGGCTCCCTCGTTGTCTTGAGTCCATGATCTCTCTGACCATATACGCTGGGGCTCCATCTACCTCCAATGGAGGTGGAGGCTCAGAATCCGTGGTTCCAGAGCCAGACGCCGGGTGGACGGGTTTCAGGAAGGACACATGGTAGGAAGGAGAGATGCGGTAATTATCAGGAAGCTCTAAACAGTAAGTAACTGGGTTTATTTGACGGATAATTCTGAAAGGACTCGCATACCTTGGACTAAGCTTCCTGCAGGGTAGCCGCAACTGGACAACCAGACCCTCTGTCCTGGCTGATAGTTGGGATGGGGGCACCTCCGTCGGTCAGCCTGGAAGTGTTGTGCTCTGACCGCTCGCTGTAGCCGGACATGTGCACTGTCCCACACCCTCTCGCTTCGCTTAGTCCAATCGTCCAACGCTGGCACCGTAGAAGGTTCCCCTGACCAAGGAAACATTGGGGGTTGGTAGCCCAGCATGCATTGGAAGGGGGTTAAACCCATAGAGGCATGAAAGAGGGAATTCTGTGCATATTCGGCCCAGGGCAGGAAATCGCTCCACTTCTCCTGTTCACGGCTACAATAACTCTGAAGGTATCTGCCTATCTCTTGGTTTAGATGTTACAACTGTCCATTGGCCTGAGGATGGTAACCAGAGGTGAGACTCACATTTATATTCAGTTGTTTGCAGAAAGCCTGCCAAACTCGGGTTGTGAACTGTGGATCTCTGTCAGACATGATGTCCTCTGGTATTCCATAGACCCTAAAGACTTGGTGGAACAAAGCATTAGCAGTTTCCATGGCAGTGGGTAAACCCTTGAGAGGGACAAGTCTACATGATTTAGAAAATCAATCTATTATTACCAGAATGGTAGTGTTAACATGGGAGTTTGGCAGGTCTGTGATGAA
Source organism: Myxocyprinus asiaticus (assembly GCF_019703515.2). NCBI lineage: Eukaryota > Metazoa > Chordata > Actinopteri > Cypriniformes > Catostomidae > Myxocyprinus > Myxocyprinus asiaticus. The sequence goes on from NC_059375.1 coordinate 36,641,902, forward strand.
GTCGATGGACATGTGGGACCATGGTCTTTGTGGTATTGGCAGTGGTTGAAGCAACCCCGTGGGCAGTTCTCTGGGGGTCTTGGATTGGGCACACACCTGACAAGACTTTACATAGTTAGTTACATCATGAATCAGAGTTGGCCACCAGAAGGAATTATGCACCAGGGTAACAGTTCTTTGGATGCCAGGATGTCCAGTGCTCAAGGAAGTGTGGACCCATTGGATAGTCCTCTGACGTAGAGCTTGGGGTACGTAGTGCTTGGTCGGGGGGCAGTTAGGAGGTGATGGTTCATGCTGTTGTGCTCATTGTATCTCCTCCATGATGTCGCAACTAATTGGTGCTATGATGACAGATGGTGGCAGAATGGACCCAGGGTGAGGTTGGAGGTAGGGTGGATCATGTCTGTGTGAAAGTGCATCTGCCTTGCTGTTCTTGCTGCCAGGGCGGTAAGTGACTGTAAAATTGAATCTGGTGAAAAACAATGACCATCGGGCTTGATGTGGGTTCAATCTCTTGGCTGCTTTGATATATTCAAGATTTTTGTGATCAGTGATAACCTGGAAAGGGTGGACTGCCCCCTCTAACCAGTGACGCCATTCTTTGAGGGCTGCTTTCATGGAAAGTAATTCCTTATTTCCCATATCATAGTTATGTTCTGCAGAGTTCAATTTTCTGGAGAAAAAGGCACAAGCGTAAAGCTTGCATGGTGTTCCATGATGTTGTGACAGGACCGCTCCAAACCCCGCAATCTGAAGTGTCTACCTCAACGACGAAGGGAAGATTGGGGTCAGGATGTTTCAGTATCGGGGCGGTCATGAAGCTTGACTTGAGGGAGATGAAGGCCTGGTATGTGGCATCGTTCTAAGGCAATTTGTTGGGCTTTCCCTTGAGCAACGATGTGAGTGGGGCTGCAATGAGACTGTAATACCTGATGAAATGGCGATAGAAGTTGGCGAAGCCCAGAAACCGCTGTAGTTCCTTGGTAATTGAAGGTCGAGGCCATTTGGTGACTGCTGTTATCTTAGAGACATCCATTTCTACACCTTGTAGCCTAGGAAAGTGGTATGGGAGGTATGGATCTCACATTTTTCTGCCTTGACAAATAGTTGGTGTTCCTGGAGATGTGATAGAACTGTCTTGACCTGCTGGATATGTTGTTCCATGTCTTGTGAGTAGATGAGGATGTCATCAATGTAAGCCACCACACAATGATTCAGTAAGTCTCTGAATATCTCATTGATAAAAGACTGGAAAACCGAGGGGGCATTAGCAAGTCCATACGGCATGACCAAATATTCATAGTGCCCCCTGGTGGTAATGAAAGCAGTTTTCCACTCATCCCCTTCTCGGATTCTGACAAGGTTATAAGCACTTCTCAGATCAAGTTTGGTATAGATCTTTGCCTCACGGAGTTGTTCGAGGGCTGAGGGGATAAGCGGTAATGGGTATTTATGGTGACAGAGTTCAGGCCTCGATAGTCAATACAGGGACATAGACCTCCATCCTTCTTTATGAAGAAGAACCCTGCAGCAGCTGGGGAGGTAGAGGGACGGATTTAACCAGAGGCATAATTCTCCATGGCAAGGGTCTCGAGACGTGACAATGCATATGCCTTGCTTCTCTGTGGGGATGTATTGGACAGAAGTTCAATGGCGCAGTCCCATGGATGATGAGGAGGAAGTTGTGTAGCTTTGATTTTGCTAAACACCTCACTTCACTCTGCATACTCCTTGGGGATCGTGGGCTCCTTCTGTGATTCGGGGCTCTCAATACTGGTGATAAGACAAGGCATGGAAACAGCAACATGGAGACAATATTTGTGACAAAAACTTGAACTTTGCGTGAGCTCACCTTGGTTCCAAGATATCGATGGGTCATGGATGGCCAGCTAGGGATGACCCAGGATAAGAGCATGCTTGGGTGAGTTGATGACATATAGTGAAATTTTTTCTACATGAAAAAGTCCAACCTTGATGGTTATCAGAACAGTCTGTTGGGTTATGCCAGTACCAGTAGGAGTGCTGTCAACAGTGGTAATGTTAATCGTTGGGTAGCATTGAATGGTGGGTATGTTGAGTTCTTGTACAATCTCCTCATTAATGAGATTAACAACAGCACCAGAACACTTTATATGATCACCAATGGAGACCTCTACAGGTAACAGAAAATTATGTGAAACGTGTGATACAGTGTTCATTGTACTCACATTTTGCCTTGACTCAGGAGAACTTGATTTCTTGTATGGGCATGCAGCGTTGAGATGACCTGGTGAGCCACAATAAAAGCAAAGGTTTTCATTGTGTCGACGTCGGCATTCCTCCATGGAAACGCGAGTGTAAGCAACTTGCATGGGTTCAAATCAAATCAAATCACATTTATTGTCACACAGCCATATACACAAGTGCAATGGTGTGTGAAATTCTTGGGTGCAGTTCCGATCAATATGGCAGTCGTAACAGTGATGAGACATATACCAATTTACAATAACATCAAATTAACACAACACAATTTAAAGTCTAATATACACATAATTACACACAACAATATACAAATAATAACATACACTGTACAGTATACAATACACACAATATAGATACACATTATTCAATAAAAAGATATATATAGTAAATATATAGTAGTATATATAGTATGAACAGTAGGCTGTATTGTACTGTATTGACATTCAGGCTGTTGGTTGATAGTAAGTTGTTAAGAGAGAATATATATAATAATAATATAATTTATGACAGTCCGGTGTGAGGTATAAGAGTAAGAGTAATAAAGTGCAGTGCTGATGTATTTTGATCGTGGGAGATCAAGAGTTCAAAAGTCTGATTGCTTGGGGGAAGAAGCTATCATGGAGTCGGCTGGTGTGGGTCCTGATGCTGCGATATCGCCTGCCTGATGGTAGCAGTAAGAACAGCCCATGGCTCAGGTGGCTGGAGTCTCTGATGATCCTCCGAGTTTTTTCACACACCGCCTTGTATATATTTCCTGGAGGGAGGGAAGCTCACCTCCGATGATGTGTCTGGCAGTTCGCACCACCCTTTGCAGTGCTTTGCGGTTGTGGGCTGTGCTATTGCCATACCAGGCGGAGATGCAGCCAGTCAGGATGCTCTCTACAGTGCAGGTGTAGAACCGTGTGAGGATGTGGCGGTTCATTCCAAACTTCCTCAGCCGTCTCAGGAAGAAGAGGCGCTGATGAGCCTTCTTCACAATGACTTCAGTGTGGATGGACCATGTGAGTTCCTCAGTGATGTGGACACACAGGAACTTGAAGCTGCTGACTCTCTCCACTGGTGCTCCATTGTTGGTGATGGGACTGTGTTCTCTGTCTTTTCTTCTGAAGTCCACCACAAGCTCCTTTGTCTTACTGACGCTGAGGGAGAGGTTGTGCTCCTGACACCAGTGTGTCAGAGTGTGCACCTCCTCTCTGTAGGCTGCTTCATCATTGTCAGTGATCAGACCTTCCACCGTCGTGTCATCAGCAAACTTAATGATGGCATTGGAGCTATGTGTTGCCACACAGTCATGTGTGTACAGGGAATACAGGAGTGGGCTGAGAACACAGCCCTGTGAGGCTCCAGTGTTGAGGGTCAGTGATGAGGAGATGTTGCTGCCTATTCTAACCACCTGGCGTCTGCTTGATAGGAAGTCCAGGATCCAGCTGCACAGCGAGCTGTTTAAGCCCAGAGCCCGGAGTTTCTCGTCTAGCTTGGAGGGCACTATGGTGTTGAATGTTGAGCTGTAGTCTACAAACAGCATTCTCACATAAGTGTTCTTTTTCTCCAGGTGGGAGAGAGCAGTGTGTAGTGTAGATGCAATGGCATCATCAGTGGAGCGGTTGTTGCGGTAAGCAAACTGCAATGGGTCAAGAGAGAGAGGCAGCACAGAGCAGATGTAATTTCTGATTAGTCTCTCAAAGCATTTGCTGATGATGGGGGTCAGAGCAACAGGACGCCAGTCATTTAAGCAAGTAATTTTTGATTGCTTTGGAACAGGCACAATGGTGGATGTTTTAAAGCATGTGGGGACTACAGACAAAGAGAGGGAAAGGTTGAAAATGTCTGTAAAAACACCAGCCAGCTGGTTCGCACACGCTCTGATGACGCGGCCCAGAATGCCGCCTGGGCCTGCGGCTTTGCAGATATTCACCCGTCGGAAGGATCAGGTTACATCCGCTACAGAGACGGAGAGTGAACTAACCTCTGTAGCTTCGGCCGCGAGAGCTCTCTCTGCGAGGGCGGTGTTATTTCCCTCAAAACGAGCATAAAAAGTATTTAGCTCATCCGGGAGAGAGGCAGTGGTGTTCATGGCAGAGTTTTTATTCCCTTTAAAGTCCATGATGATGTTAATCCACTCCCACATGCTTCTAGAGTTGGTGGTGTTAAACTGTCCTTCAATCTTGTTCCTGTACTGGTGTTTTGCTGTTCTGAGGGCATAACTGGCTTGTATATGCTCCTCCGCGTTCCCGGAATTGAAAGCAGAGGTCTGCACATTAAGTGCTGTGCGAACATCGCTATTTATCCATGGCATCTGGTTCAGATAGATCCATATTGTTCTGGTCGGAACTATGTCCTCCATGCACTTTTTGATGAAACACATTACGCTATCAGCGTAAACCTCGATGTCGTCATGAAACAGTGAATGCCTGGGCCTGTACTGAGACTGTAGAATTCAAGGTGAAGCGAAACTGAGGCCGTGAAGCATTCTGAAGCTGGTTATCAATCTTGATGGCCATAGTTATGTATTCACGAAGATTCGTAACTTCTCCTTTGCAGGTCAGTTCCGTCCTGAGTTTCAGGTTAAGTCCTTCACGGAAAACAGTCTTCAGAGCGACATCATTCCACCCACTCTGAGCCGCTAGTGTCCTGAACAGAACTGCATAATCCGCTGCTGATCGATGACCCTGGCGTAGATGAAGTAGCTGAACAGAGATAACTTGGCCGCCCACTGGATACTCGAAGACTTTGTGGATTTGTTGAACGAAGTAATCAAATGAAACCTGGATTTAAGTATCTTTATCCCAAACAGCGGCAGCCCAGTCGAGAGCTTTGCCGGTAAGCAGTGACATCAAAAAAGAACATTTCCTGGCATCTTGATCAAATGATTCAGGCTGATTTGAGAAAAATACCTTGCATTGTCATAAAAAACCCCAGCATTTTTCAGCAGAACCATCAAACTTATCAGGTAGAGCAAAGCTTACCAGTTTAGCATGGGGAGCTGGCAGTGAGTGAATGTGTCAAACATTCGTTGGCAGCTCGTAGGTTGTTCAGCTGGTCTTGGTAACCCCTTAATACCTCGCACTGGTGCGCAAATGCGGCCTGGAGCTGTGAAACTTCCGCTGGATCCATGTTGGGCTAAGTATTCTGTAATGAACTGGCCATGGAGATGGTGTTAGGATCCATGTGCTGGAAGTTTATTATGAACACAAGCAAACAATCCAAATCGGCAGGCAAATAGAGGTAGCTGTAAAGCAAGTGGTATAATCCAATAAACCAAAAAGACAGTCCAACAAGGCAAACAAAACAAAGGGGTATCCAAATGGCAGTAAATCCAGGAAAACAGGCAATGGTCATAACATGAAAACAATCAGCAAAGGCAATGGAAAAACGCTTGGTAAAGCAGGGTAAACTGGCAATACTTCACAAAGTCAAAACGGAACAGCATGGTATTTATATAGTTTAAACAGGAAGTCACCAAAGAAGAAACGGTACAGAGTTAGTATTCGGGAGAGGGCTCCCTCTGGTGGTTGGTAGGAGGGTTAACATCCTCGGATGTTACACAGAGCCAAGTAAAGTGAGGTGTGAGATTTGTGGAGCTTGCTTTTCCATCACCCATGGAGGTTGCACTGACATCGCGCAGCATGTCCATACAAAAAAGCATGTGGATGCTGCTAAAAGTAAGTGTGCCACACCAAGTGTTAGAGATTTTTTTGTGAAACAAAGTTCCGAATCTGACAAGGTGCATGCAAGTGAAGGACTTTTTGCTTATCATTCTGTTGTGCACAGCCATAGCTTTGCACATTCATGATCTGAGAAACGTCTTGCAGGCCAGGCTGGTGGAATCATTTACACCCTCTGACATTAAAAAGCTGTTGGATGCCTCGGTTGAAGCTGGTGACATGCAAGCAGATGATTTATTTTGTGCAGTGAGAAACTTTTATTCAGCATCGGTGTATTACCTCCAAAATTGGAGCCGCTTATTGGAGAACACAGAAAAACTTGAGTGGGCCCTACTGAGAGACATCCCAGAGTGGAAAGACATTCAGAGCAGCCTTAAACACTTCTACACCAGAATCCCTGCTCTCAGTTTGATTGACGAAACCACACTCTTTGATGAGTGGGCTTGCGCGAAAAACATTATCACTCGTTGCATCGAGTGGAGTGGAACATGAACAAGACGGCCATGTTTGAGAGATAGATAGATGATTTCCGTGAGCTGGAGAGCAAGACCATCAACTTCTGAGTCTCAGCCAAGGTCGTGGAGTTTGTTTTATTCCTGCCTGGGACATCTGCATCTGTGGAGCATATGTTCTCATTAATTAACACAGCATGTCAAATCTCGACTCAGTGTAACAGTTATGAAGGCAATGCTTTTTGTAGGTCTTCATTTTGTACTGATCTACTCTGCATTTTACAATAAACTCTTGAAAGACAAGTGCACACTGAGAAAAATTGCTGCTAGCGAAAAGTACAAGGTGACAACAGTTACAGATGCGGATGCACCCTCTAATTCACATTGATTTGCGCCTAGGTAAGGATACGTCAATTTCATTTTTGCTGGGAAGGGGCTGTCCCATTTTCCACAAGCAGGAATCTGGTCACCCTATTAAATGACCCAAAATAGTCTCGTGACAACTTGTAATAATTCGTAAGAGTTGGCGAAATCATAAGAAGGGTAATACTTTTTTTTTCCTCATGGAGACCAACCAATCAACAAACAAACAAATCAAACAAATTGATTGGTAACACTTTACAATAAGGTTCCATTCATTAACATTAGTTAATGCACTAGGTATCATGAACTAACAATGAACAATTTATTTTTACAGAATTTATTAATATTTGTTAATGCATTAACTAATGTTAACATATACAACTTTTGATTTTAAAAATGTATTACTATATGTTGAAATTAACATTTACCAAGATTAATAAATAATACTGTATTGTTCATTGTTAGTTAATGTTAATTAATGTTGTTAACTAATGTTAACAAACAGAACCTTATTTTAAAAGGTTACCAACTGATACAATATAGTTGTCAAAATTTGGCTAGCCTCCTATCCAACACTTTATTTTAAGAAAGGAAACATCTGTGAACAAATTTAGTTACTCATATCCATTTTCCAGAAAGATAAATACTGTAAATTTAACATTTGTATACCTGCTTATAGGGTATTGAACTTGGGTGGGTGAAAATACTGATTTTCCGATTAATCGTAATCTTAATTTGAACGATCCCAGGATCAATGTGAGTAAATCACTTGCATATGTGACCAAATTGTCTCTTTTGATACACTTTCTGTTCTTTACAGTCATTTGTTGATCAAAACAGCAAAAACAGAAACATTTAATTCTACTCACACAAAGCACGGATGCTGTAAAGAAGCCATGCAACATCATACTTGTTAATATGCTGACACTTGCTGAATTGTCACTATTCTTAAAGAGACAGCACCGTTTTAGCATTTTGTCTACATGTCAAGGCAAATAAATGCAAATAGTACAAATTATACATGTAAACTATAAACATGTAACAAAATATACAATACTGTGCAAAAGTCTTAGGCACATATGTTTCACAAAAACATTTGTCTTAAGATGGTTATTTATGTCTTCAGCTTTAGTGTGTCAAAAGGAAATATACATTTTAGACTCCCAAACATTCCTTTTGCAAACAGAATATAATAGAAGAACAGGGAGCCCTGTGACAGATGGCACGGCCCCCACAGAGCCCCCCGCTGAACACTGAGTCAGTCTGGGATTACATGAAGAGACAGAAGTAATTGAGACAGCCTAAATTATATAGAAGAACTGTGGTGAATTTGCCAAGAAACTTGGAACATCCTATCTGTCAACAACCAATAAATTATCCAGATGTACCTAGGAGAACTGGTGCTCTTTTGAATGCAAAGGTGGTCACACCAAATACTGATTTAGCTTTTTTTTATGTTTACTGGACTTTGTATGATGTTAATTGATCAACGAAAACTATTGATGGCATTGTTTTTGAAGAAATCCTCTCTATGCAAAATTTTTCACAAGTGCCTAAAACTTTTGCACAGTACTGTACAGGTGCATCTCAATAAATTAGAATGTCGTGGAAAAGTTCATTTATTTCAGTAATTCAACTCAAATTGTGAAACTCGTGTATTAAATAAATTCAATGCACACAGACTGAAGTAGTTTAAGTCTTTGATTCTTTTAATTGTGATGATTTTGGCTCACATTTAACAAAAACCCACCAATTCACTATCTCAAAAAATTAGAATACATCATAAGACCAATAAAAAAAACATTTTTAGTGAATTGTTGGCCTTCTGGAAAGTATGTTCGTTTACTGTATATGTACTCAATACTTGGTAGGGGCTCCTTTTGCTTTAATTACTGCCTCAATTCGGCGTGGCATGGAGGTGATCAGTTTGTGGCACTGCTGAGGTGGTATGGAAGCCCAGGTTTCTTTGACAGTGGCCTTCAGCTCATCTGCATTTTTTGGTCTCTTGTTTCTCATTTTCCTCTTGACAATACCCCATAGATTCTCTATGGGGTTCAGGTCTGGTGAGTTTGCTGGCCAGTCAAGCACACCAACACCATGGTCATTTAACCAACTTTTGGTGCTTTTGGCAGTGTGGGCAGGTGCCAAATCCTGCTGTAAAATGAAATCAGCATCTTTAAAAAGCTGGTCAGCAGAAGGAAGCATGAAGTGCTCCAAAAGTTCTTGGTAAACGGGTGCAGTGACTTTGGTTTTCAAAAAACACAATGGACCAACACCAGCAGATGACATTGCACCCCAAATCATCACAGACTGTGGAAACTTAACACTGGACTTCAAGCAACTTGGGCTATGAGCTTCTCCACCCTTCGTCCAGACTCTAGGACCTTGGTTTCCAAATGAAATACAAAACTTGCTCTCATCTGAAAAGAGGACTTTGGACCACTGGGCAATTCTCCTTAGCCCAGGTAAGATGCCTCTGATGTTGTCTGTGGTTCAGGAGTGGCTTGACAAGAGGAATACGACAACTGTAGCCAAATTCCTTGACATGTCTGTGTGTGGTGGCTCTTGATGGCTTGACCCCAGCCTCAGTCCATTTCTTGTGAAGTTCACCCAGATTCTTGAATCGATTTTGCTTGACAATCATAAGGCTGCGGTTCTCTCGGTTGGTTGTGCATCTTTTTCTTCCACACTTTTTCCTTCCACTCAACTTTCTGTTAACATGCTTGGATACAGCACTCTGTGAACAGCCAGCTTCTTTGGCAATGAATGTTTGTGGCTTACCCTCCTTGTGAAGGGTGTCAATGATTTAGTCTTCTGGACAACTGTCAGATCAGCAATCTTCCCCATGATTGTGTAGCCTAGTGAACCAAACTGAGAGACCATTTTGAAGGCTCAGGAAACCTTTGCAGGTGTTTTGAGTTGATTAGCTGATTGGCATGTCACCATATTCTAATTTTTTGAGATAGTGAATTGGTGGGTTTTTGTTAAATGTGAGCCAAAATCATCACAATTAAAAGAACCAAAGACTTAAACTACTTCAGTCTGTGTGCATTGAATTTATTTAATACACAAGTTTCACAATTTGAGTTGAATTACTGAAATAAATGAACTTTTCCACGACATTCTAATTTATTGAGATGCACCTGTAATACACTCACTTAGCACTTTATTAGGAACACCTGTAAACCTATACTTATTCATGCGATTATCTAATCAGCCAATCATGTGGCAGCAATGCAATGCATAAAATCATTCAGATATGGGTCAGGAGCTTCAGTTACTTTTCAACCATCAGTATAGTGAAAAAACGTGATCTCATTGATTTTGACCATGGCATGATTGTTGGTGCCAGATGGGCTGGTTTGAGTTTTCTGTAACTGCTGATCTCCTGGGATTTTCATGCACAGCAGTCTCTGGAGTTTACTCAGAATGGTGCCAAAAAAAAAAAAAAAAAAACATCCAGTGAGTGGCAGTTCTGCAGAAGGAAACACCTTGTTGTTGAGAGAGGTCAACGGAGAATGGCCAGACTGGTTCGAGCTGACAGAAGGGCTATGTTAACTCAGATAACCACTCTGTACAATTGTAGTGAGCAGAATAGCATCTCAGAATGCACGACACGTCGAACCTTGAGGCGGATGGGCTACAAGAGCAGAAGACTACGTTGGGCACTTTATTAGGACCATAGTGCTCCTAATAAAGTGCTTAGTGAGTGTATATGCAATTTTAAAACATCCTGGCACAGTGACACCTAGCGTCTGTTCCAAAATCTAGTAAGCTGCCTCCGGAGGCAGAACTTTAAGACATCATAGGCGCGCTCCCAACCCGAAGGATGTTCCAAAAGGTAGGTATCTTAATTATGTTGCCTCCTTAGATATTTGGCCAAATTCAGTATCTATAGTATCAATAAAAATGAAAGTTTAATATGATAGAAAACTGACTATTTTACAAAAAAAAAAAAATTTGGGGTGCCATGCGTATTTATGTTCATTCGGGTATTGTACCATTCGTCTCACGTCACCTGTATTGAAATCAGTTGCTAGTCGAGTCTCCGGTGTGCTGCAAATCAGGAGCACTATTTGAATGACATGTGGAGTTCCTACCTATGAAGGGTGTTCCAAATCAGCCTCTTAGGCTCCATTTCCATTAGGATGCTGCCATAGAAGACAGCTGCCTATGTAAGCAGACAGTGAGACAGCTCACTAAGTTTTGAAACAGACCCCTAGTACTAGAGAGTAGGTTTGAGAAGGTTTGATCGCAATCACTGTACAGTGGAATGAGGACGTTTTAAGCCTGTAGGAAATAACCATTAGAGTGAGAAATGAGGAAGGAAATTGAATTAGATACTTCAATTAATATTACATTTCTGAACCCTGTATCCTCTTTTTTTTTAAAAGGTGCGTTTGTTTCACCTCTTTTCTCCATCCTCACTTATCTATTAACAGCACTGATAAAGATGTATTTAAAAATATGTAATTAAACTAATGTAGAATAAGATGTAGTCATGTATGCATATAATGAGGCCTGGAATCAAAAGGCAGAGATATTAAATTAACAGTACAAAATTTCTCATCTCATTTTACTGGAATTAGAATTGGCAAAAATTTCATTTTCGCAAGGTTTGTCACCATTGGCTGTACTGACCAAAGTTCTGTATATGTAATTTAATCAAACAATTACATATATTTGCATGTCCGGTTCGTAAAACAAAACTGATGAAAGTCTGTATATTGGCAAAATCTTTAAAAGAAAGCTTTCAAATAGTGAATCTGTTATTTTGACATTCCAATCTTAAATTCCCACACACTCCAGTATACTATTGATAAAGAAAAGGCTTATTTTTCCATTACTTTCCTGAGATTTACATATTACTATAAAACTCTGAGATAAACAGGGATAAAAAATAACAAAATGAGACACAAGAATAATCAATTGCAAATAATTTGCCTGGTTAATAAAGACTAATTCTGCTGGGTGCATTCTCAGTTGAGCAATCCTGCAAAATATCTTCATCTTATAAATGTCATTTCTTTAATGTCTGCTCTTCCCTACCAGACCTCTCAAAAATATTTAAATGACTACCTTTCGAATTACCTGAGAGAGTCATTTCAGTAATGGCTTTTTAATCACCTTGAAAATAACTATTCTATCACAAAACTTTCTCATTTAGTGCTGAAAAAGTTTCTTTAGGATTTAATGTTCTTGGCAGTGTCTTCATTTCACATGAAAGGCTGGCTTACTACTTATGGAATACTGCACAGTAAACACTGTATACTGCTTACTACATTTTTTTTTTTTTTTAAATAGTTAGTAAAAAAAAAGTATTTTCAATGATAAACATTTCAAACAGTAGTATGCTGTTGTCACATGACCTCTTTATGGTGCATATTAGTGCCGACCATTTATCATCTTGGAAATAATAATGGTTATTTTGCATTTTCAATATAGAGTGTTGACTTTTGGTAGTTTGATTAAAAAGTAAGTGAAAAAGGAGATGCTAAAAATCATGGCTATAATAACCTACAGTTTATTCATCACACTGGAAATGGAAGATCAAATAGAGTGCATTGCATTGTGAGATACAGTATTCCATGTGTTGTGCTCTGTTGTATACTGCACATTTTGACAAATATACTATGCATTGCATGCATACTGAAAATTTGCATAGAGTACACATACAATACATACTATGCTATGAACTGCAGAGATAGTAATAGCAGCATGTAGTATGCCAATGGACTTTATTCATGGTCATGGTCCATGGCATACTATAAACTATGTATTTTAAAAGTACCGTTACATCGGTACAAAGTCGATACCAAAATAGTTTTAAATGATGTAAAGATACCAGTATTTCTGCAGTACCGGTAGTACAGAGCACCGACTCAATTCGGTCTCTGCACACTGTCTGACTAACACACGACTGCTTTCAAATGATCACAAGCTTATTTAAGCGATTTAATTAAATAAATATACAGTCCGCATGTGCTGTGTGCTTCAAAATGAATGTGTGAAACCAATCATATGCTGAAAACAGCACATATTATGAGCATCGTGCTCCTTGCTCATTGCAGTAGATGACAGAGCACACATTCACTGTGAAGCGCGTGGCGCCTGCAGACTATATATTTATTTATTCCATGGGTCTGTTGAATGCTTGATTCGGATTGGTTCACGGACATTCTAAGGTGTGCAATTATTTTTCAAGTAAATGCATGGCTATAAAGTAGTTCCAGGACTTGACCGCATAACGGTTCCATATCACTTCGCCAAATTATTTCAGTTATTTCAAAGAGCAATACAGGCTACCAAAACAAAATAACCATATAAAAAAAAGTAATTGGTTAAAGTAAATCAGTTTCGAACGTCAAACAATGTCTAAAATATCCTACATACATTTTAATTTAAGTTAAAAAGAGCCCTCGCGCTCCCTCGTCTACCCCGCACTTACACACTCTCACACACACACGCATACTGAGACCCGAGTCGCAACCGACAAATAGAGCCGCACCCCCGCAACTTGATCAATTCAACAATTTCTATTATCTGAAATAACTTTTAATGTTTCAATATATTTCAGCCTAATCAGCCTCACATAGCTGTGGTGGAAAACACAGCGCTACCCCCCGCCCCCCGTTTCGCTTACACACACACACACACACACACACACGTTGCTGCAGCTATCATTATGAGGAATCTCCATAGACATAATGATTTTTATACTGTACGAACTATAGATTCTATCCCCTAACCCTAACCCTACCCCTAAACCTAACCCTCACAAAAACTTTCTGTATTTTTACATTTTCAATAAAACATCGTTTAGTATGTTTTTTAAATGATTTCAGTTATGAGGATTACTAGAAATGTCCTCATAAACCACATTTATAGCATAATACCCTTGTAATTACCAGTTTGTTACCTAAAAAAATGTCCTCGTAAACCACTTAAACCTGCCCACACACACACACACACACATACACACACACACACACAGAGAGAGAGAGAGAGAGAGAGAGAGAGAGAGAGAGAGAGAGAGAGAGCGTTTGTGCGTGTGTGTGTGTGTGTGTGTGTGAGAGAGAGAGTTAGCATTTGAGGAATTGAAAGATAGAAACTCAGAAAATGAGAGATATCACTTCTGGGATTACCTTTTTTGCTGCAACTCTCGTCAGAAGTAACATCGCTTCAAAATCGGCATATTCCCTTTATAAACCTTCACAACTTTTTTCATCTCCACTGAGATCCAGGAGTGTGCTGATATGACGACTCTGTTTTTCTCTCATGAGTGAGAGATCACTGGTTCTAACGTGACGTTTTCGAATTAGCAACGAAGGCTCCTATTTGCACCCCAATAGTCCACTGAAATATGCAACAAACTAATCAGTAGATGTTGCTGCAGTGGCGTAGGCTGTAGAGACGGTGTGATTGTGTAGTGCTGTCTTAGTGACCGTGGATCGAATCCAACTTTTGTCCCATTCGATTTCCTGTTTCCACTCTTAATATTTCCTTTAATACTACTTAACATAATTAATAAAAATGAATAAAATGTGGATTGTATCACAGTGATTTGGTCACAGTGAATGTTGAGGAGTGCAGAGAAGGGTTTGATCCGGAGGCGAGGTCTGTCATTTGCATTCGTTCCCGTGGCTCGGCATCACTGTATTACTACATTGTAGTAACCAAGTTCTTTAGCATAAACCATAGCTTTAATGCAATTAACAATGGTGTTGTTAGTACAGTAATATGGTGCTAATATAGTAACCATGGTTACTTTTGGGTTACTGTATATTTACAAAAAATACCATGGTGAAACTATGGTTACAGTAGTAAAACCAAGGTTATTTTTTTCTAAGGTAAGGTTAAGGTTAGGTTTAGGGATAGAGGTTAATGCAGTGTGTCTGTGGGACTCAACAGATACACTGCAGTGATGCAATATAGCATCATTTACCAGTGGTGTCTCCAGGTCATTATTTAGTGTTGGGCACAAACAATCACTTAACAATCAATTATTTGACCAATCTATGAAACATTGATGGACAACTGCAAATTCTGTCCATCATTTTGACAGATAAAAAAGAAACAAGAAAAATATTTTAACCTATGCATCAGTTTTGACTGCACTCTTTGGCCCTCACTTTCCCGCTGACCATGTGCCCTGTTAATTCCCTGGTAATAATATGCTATAATAATATGCGTATTAACTGGCACCATCATCATTTACACCTGGTAATAAGGTCTCTCTTGTGTTTGGATTTTAAGAAGAGGGTATTTGATTTCATGGCTGCATATTGTACATCAATCATTACTTCAGTGTGTTAATAAACCGCAAATTGCATAATAACAAAAAGCATCACATTTACAGCTGAATTGTCCATTATTTTAGTGGAGTAACTGAGTTAACTGAGCTTCATGTATGTGCTTCTCATGTTACACTTTATGTTTACATCAGGGTCTATGAAGTTCTGTGAACTTGTGCATGTGTGTATGCGCTTTAACAGGCAAAGTTTAAAAAACTTGTTTTAGCGCAGCGGTTGATTGACAGGTAGAAGTTTCACACTAGAACTCATTGGTTTCATTGGACTCAAACAAGGGGAGTCAAAAAATCTATCATTAATGCTTATCTACTCTCATTTATGTGCCTTTATAATGAATATTACGCCTCTCAATGCCCTAGTACTTATAAAATGAAAACTTTACAGAGAGTGGCAAATAAAGACTTTTTTCTAGCACAACCTCTGAACATGATGCCACATAAACATCCCCTATAATTTAATCTCAGCACAACATACCACTAAAACATGCACATCCACCTCAAAAAGCTCCAGTGACCATTAAAGTAAACAACAAATAAGCAAATCGTCAAAGGGTGTGCATATTATCTCACTAACTCGAATGAACAGCTTAACAAAACTAATCAAAACAGACTGCCAATATTTAGCAGTCATTGTAATCTAATACAAACCAATGCATCAACAACACAACACCTCAATGCAATGGCATACAATTCATTGAAATGATGAGTGGTGCTCTGTAACTAATCCAACCTATGTCTTGTTGCTGTTTTTGTATTGTTGTGTACTGGAAGCTCCTGTCACTAAGACAAATTCCTTGTATGTGTAAGCATACTTGGCAATAAAGCTAATTCTGATTCTGATTCTGCAGCGCATTAGAATAAAAACATCTTTTAAAAACTTACCAATGAAGTTTACTACAGTACGCAGGTCTACTCTGCACTCACAGCTTGACATACATATGATAAAAGATTTTGACTGTCTCAGGGGCAAAGGCTCAGGTCATCTTTGAATGCTCATTGCACATGCGCATGACATTCTCCAGATCTCCGCTGATTAACATTGAGGATGAAGGGCTAGACCCACACATAGCAAATGAGAATAATTAAATGGCTTTTACGCTACAGACCATAATAACAATAGAATTTCTCAAAACAATATCTACTTTTTTCTTGTATAATGGACATAAAACAAGTTTAAGTTGTGGAAAATATATTATTTCTTCAAATAAATGTATGATTATTCCAAGCAGTTTAGGGCTTAGCCCCTTTTGCCCCTAATGTAGAGACGCGGTTGTCATTTACAACTAAAAACAACTTGTTTTACAACTCACTTTTGGCACAACTCTTTGGATATTTTACCTGGAAACTGGAGCTCACACATGCCCATTTGTTCAACAACACTTCCAACTTCAGCAACACAATTTCAAATACATTTTCCATAACATTCTTAAAGCTAAACAATTGTTCAAACAAACAGTCCAATTTTGTCCAACTCCAAACTCATGCCATTGGTTTAGCCAATGTTGCTATGTCTGGCCCAGTCGGGCTGTTCAAACAAACAAGACTACAATTTCGCTTGGTAGTGCTAGTGATGCAAACACTACACATTGCACCTTTAAACAATTCACAATTATCCAAATAAAGGAATTCTTGAGGAAACACTTATTGAGTTGCTGTGTAACGAGACTTTTTCAAACAACTTTTTAAACCTAAGGTCGTTGCTCCAGGTTGTTTTAGGGGTAGTATGCTGAAGCGGGTTTTGCTCAGGGCACCATACAAGCTAGAACTACTACTGGACAGAACAATGATTGCTTCAAAGGAGCAGCAGCAGGCAACAGCAGAATGCAGAATTACCCCATTCAGGTGATAGCATACAGCATATCAGAATGTCGGCATAAACCAAATCATAAGGCTGTTTTCATTATTGCTATCCTGTCCTTCTGAACTAAACGATATGCTTTGCAGTCTTCAGTCATAAGCAATAAACTATAGATATGTTGTTTTATTATGAGGGTGGTGAAACATCAATAGCAGATGAGAAGCATGGCTTTTTGAGGGCTTTTTGCCACATTTTATTTACAGAGATAGTAGAGGGAAAACCATTCTAGGAGATAGAAAATAAATGGGACTGGGAGACGACAGGCTGCATTCAAACCTGTATCTCTCACTTCAGAACCAAGGTTAAACTTACAGTAGGGATGTACACTAACCACTAGGCCACAGTTCAGATGATATTGGGATTTTTATTGACAAATATCAGGATGGTATCTATAAAAATTAGCAGTTGTGCTATTAAAATGTTATTCAGCTGTTTCATAATTTGAAAACAGTTGCACAAAAATTTTAAAAATATGATGTTAATGTTAAAGGTGACATATGTCACTTTTTCAGTGTTAAAATACCTTCTCCAATCCCAATTGAACAACATTTTCGAAAGCTTGGTTTTCACTGTCAAAAATGTATCAGTGTGGACGGAAGGCCAGAACATAGAGAAAAATATGTTTTTTTAAACTAAAATGTATTAGAGTGGCCTAAGTAAGCCATTGGTAGGCTGTTTTCCCCAAAAAGTGTAAACTTATGTGGCGCTTTCAAAATTGCTGTTTATTTTGCGCATTGTTGCATATTGGCTCAACCAATTTCGTGAGATTGGGAGAGACTTTATCTGTTTTCTGACCAATGGCAGAGAAGAAAACCATAATTATTTGCAAAACCTTTAACAAATACACCGTTTTAAGGGTGCTTTGTTTTCCATGTTACATTTTAAACTTGAATCAAAAGGGCTGGTGAAAATCTGATAAAAATCGTATTAAAAAATTGTTTGCCCCACTTTAGAGTTACAGTTGAGTTACATTTGGATAATCTGGCCCTGGAATAAGTAGTTGAGCCCTAGGGCAATACACTGTCCAATTACAGCGAATTAATGAGATAGTTGGAGATACATGGTATTACAAAGGGCAATGATCCACTATAAGGTATAATGGGAATTATATGAGATATGGGTATATGTAAATATAAAAGTCTGATTAGTTTATTGGAATCTTGCTTGCTCAGCTGTTCAGAGAAACTAAAAGATGCAGAATGTTAGCCTAAGTCACCATTCACTTGCATTGCATTTTTTGGTAACACTTTATAATAATGTTCCATAGTTAATACTTAACTATGTAGGAACTAATGCAGGACAAATAAAGAGTACATCATTAACTCTTCTGTCACTACTACTAACTAATATGGGAGAGCAATTAATTAGTTCATAGTGAATGGCAAATTGATGACTGGGGTAGTTCACTATTAGATAATCAATAATTACTGAATATTTTATACGTACTGAAGAGTGACCAACTAATTACCAATTACTTTAAAAAAAAACTACTAAGTTGTTACTTCTCACATAATGAACACCTCGAAATTTTGTGTTGGTAGCATACTACAAGCCAACTGGGAATGACAAATCAATGCCTAATAAGACATGCCCTCATGAAATACTTTTTCTTTAAAAAAAAATTGGTCATACAGACTAAGTCAGCACTTGGCCGGAGCAGCCAAAGCAGGACCTACTGTAGCCTAATTGCCCAAAAAACTCAAAACACAGCTATACAGCTATAAACTCCTTAGAAGCTGTACAATTATATACTTTGATTATTCTTTAAGGGAGTTGATATGACTCTTTATGATCCAAATATTAACAAATATATTCTGCTATCAACAATTACATCCTCTCTACTGTATTCTTTAACCACAAAAATAATTTATAGAAAGATTTTCTCTCTAAATCACAACATTACCTGAAAGAATATCATCATGAGCCAGCTTACCTCACAGAATGATATTACAGTATGTGTCCTCTGACTTCTTCAGGATTTCTCTTCTAATCATGACCAATGGTATTCTTAAATATTAGAAAATGTACTCATTACTAGTGAAAATGCTGTTAATCCATCAGTAATGACTCAAGTATTACCACTTTATTCTCAGGGAATTACTTAGTATCAGAACCATTATTATAAAGTGAAAATGTTGTTAATTCATCAGTAATAACTCAAGTGTTACTCTCTTCAGCAGAATATTTTTGTTGATATTTTGGATCGTAAAGAGTCATATCAACTCCCTTAGGTTAAAGAATAGTCAAAGTAAATTATTGTACAGCTTCTAAGGAGTTTATAGCAGTTTTGTTGTGAGTTCTTTGGGCCATTAGGCCACAGTAGGTCATGCTTTGGTTGCATCAAATCCAAGTGCTGACTTAGTCTGTATGACCTTTTATTTTTTCAAGAAAAAGTCTTTCATGAGGGCATGTCTCGTTAGGCATTGATTTGTCATTGCCAGTTGACTTGTAGTACGCTACCAACACAACAAAATTTCGAGGTGTTCATTTTGTGATAGGTTACAATTTAGTAGTTATTTTAAGTGACCAATAGTTGGTCGTTCTTTAGTAAGTATAACATTTTCAGAAATTATTTGTTATCTAATAGTAAATTACCCCAGTCATCAATTTGCCATTAACTACAAACTAATTAAATACTCTTCCATATTAGTTAGTAGTAGTGACTGAAGAGTTAATGCTGTACTCTTCATTTGTCCTGCATTAGTTCCTACATAGTTACGTATTAACTAAGGAACATTATTATAAAGTGTTACCTATTTTTAACGTTCTGCATCTTGGGATCTTTCTCTTGAGAGCATTGGTGCAATATTTTGATTGACACTCTAAGCTCATGACTTAGAATTAGGGATGATACTTTTAAGGAATTTTCACTAAATTGTCATTAAAATTATCAAATTATTAATTAGCTGCCACATTAGTAGTAAAAGGATTAAATCAACACTTAATGTAATCACTTTAGTAGCTACTGTGTGTTCATTTAGAATACATTTTTGAGGAGGCTCAGCCTGCTTTGCCTCCTCTGATGGACCACCACTGCAGTTGTTATGTCCCTGGATGTATTTTACATGTATTTTTATTTGTGATCATTTGTTTGTATCTTTTCGTTGGGGAGGTGTTACGTCGTAAGACGTATGCAATGTGTTAACATTGTATTTGTTTTGGTTGTTTATTTTAGGGTGGAAATGTTTAGTTTTGCATGTCTGTTGTTCCCCTGGCTTTTCTACTCTCTCTTGTTCTCACTCTCACTCTAATCACTACCAGGTGAGAGCACTAATGAGGAGTTCTCCTGATTGGTCTGGCTGTGAGCTGATGGATGATAAAAGCTGCTGGAACGCTTCATTCTCTGTCTCCCCTCTCCTAGCTCAGATGTGTTATACTCTCTTGTGAATTTGTTGTATATCACTTGAGATTGCATTTGTGCCTATTGAGTGAACTGTTGTTAAAAGGTATTGTCCTAAGCCAAGTGTGCCTTGGACTGATTACTTTGGGAGCATTTGTAGGGAGGTGGGTGCCATTTTGTTTAATATCGGTTTTCTCTTGTTTGTGGGTAGAAAGGGAGTTAGAATACATTTGTTTATTTCCATTTTCAAGGAAAGATAGTTGACTCTTTGTTGACTCCCCCTTTAGGAATGATTGAACTTTTGTTATTTTGGCCTTTGCCCCCTTCTGAAGCCTTTTCCCCTGTTCTCATTTATTACCAAATAAATTTCTTATTTTGCTTTCCAAAAACGTGACTTTTTGAGTGCTGGGATGGAAGAGGGGAACCAAAATCTTGTTATGCTTCCCCAACCCTAGACTGGGACGAATCGTAACTCAGTCGATAAGTTAAATTAACAATTAACATGACAATCCTTACAGTAAAATGATCAAAATAAAAGCAACAGGTGAATGACTTGCAACCACAGGTTGACTGAGTTGAAAAATTTCTGTCATGGTCTATTTTTATCTAACTTGTTTTCATGTAGTGTTACATTCAGGAGCCTAGCATCCATTATAATGGTATATACATGACAGTGGATAATGATAAAGATTTTTGACTCCCCAAGCAAGTGTGGTGAATCCAATGAGTTCTATGGTGAAGATTCCAAATACAATTGTTCAAAAGAGGCGGATACCACCAGGTACAGTATGGTGATGGCGCCTGTCCACTTGTGATCGGATTGCCCAAAATGCATCTTAAATACCAGGCAATAAACCGAAAGTAAGAGAGATAATGAAGTCAAAACTGATGTAATAAGTTAAATTGGTTTTATTGTTTCTTTTTTATCTGTCAAAATGACAGACAGCATTTGGAAGTATCCGTCAATGTTTCAAAAACATTGATAAATGACTGATAATTATCAGTTAACACAACTCCTGCTTGCAACCAGCAATTATTGGCCTGTAATATTCCTATCACATAGAATTGTTTTTTTCAAAAATTACCCTCTTTTCTCACTAAAATGATGTCCTTCATCCTCTAAAGACAGTGTGATTGCCTTTAGATAACATCTTATAATCTAAGAAGTAAGAATCAATACTACAGGATCAATGCACATAATGCATGTAAAAATTAGGAAAATTCCTTGGTCAAAAGGGGTCTGACCCAATGTTACTGTTTCAATATATTGTCACAGAAATAAAATATTTTTCTTTGTAGGCCTAGATAAGTCTCTGCCTCAGATAGCATGCCCACAGACCAGCCAAAATCTACCCACTGACCCACTGCATATTGCACTCAAAACTGTATATTCTGCTTTGTTTTCTGTGTTTGAAATTAGTATGAATTAATATGACTTTTGCATAGACAGAAATTCTCATTTCAAGGTCTACACATTTACAGCAGTTTATTTTGTGTTTTCTGTACAAACATTTGCGGACACTGATTTTGAATGGGTTTTGCCATTTTGGTCAATTATTGTGTGTGGCAGCGGGGGCGTGGTCGAGCGTCCATCCGGGGAGAGAGAAAGCGGTAAGGGTGCTGATACCTGAGTTAAATTATGTCTAACACCTGTCTCTAATTCCAGTGAGCATGGGGAGAGCGGCATATAAGCGGCCACACCACCAGCAGATGGAGAGAGAGTCAGGGGCAAGAAACCTTATTGTGGAGCTGATGAGCTATTGTTGTGAAACTGATGAATTATTATTGTGAAGCTGAAGAGTCATTATTGTGAAGCTGCTGAGTCATTGTGAAGCTGTAAAGCGCTGGAGTATATTAATTAAAGCCTTACTTGTGAGGAATAAGCTCTCCTGTGTCCTCCTGCTGTGAAGGTCCTTTACACTTGTGCCGAAACCCGGGAATTTGTTTAAAGACCGCACGCCCCATGGAGTCCTTCCCACTGTCCGATATCATAAAGTCCCTCGCCGACCTACATCAGACCCACCAACAGGCTCTGCTTGAGCTCCGCCAAGATCAGGAACGCTGCTTCCATGAGGTCCTTAGAGCTCAGGCGGAGGACCGGCAGGCCATTCGGAGCCTTCTCAACCAGGAGAAAGCCCCGGAAGCGACCCTGGACAACAGCAGCCCCCTGCCCCCGCCCCACACTGATGCAGATGGGGGCGGAAGATGATCCAGAAGCCTTCCTCAACTTGTTCGAGCGCACTGCTGAAATCTGGGGCTGGCCACACGCACAGTGAGCGGCCCGGCTCATACCTTTGCTGTCCGGGTAAGCCCAGCTTGCAGCACAACAACTGCCGGCGGCTGATCTCCTGGTCTACAGTGACCTGAAGAAGACCATCCTGCAGTGGGTCAGCTGGAGCCCAGAGCAATACTGACAACTGTTCCACACGATGAAGCTGGAAGGAGCCGGCCGCCCGTTCACCTTCTCTCAGCGGCTCCATGATGCCTGCCGGAAATGGCTGCTGGCGGGGGACCACGACATTGAGGGAGTGGTCGACCAAGTAGTGCTGGAACAGCTGATCCGCCGGCTTCCAAAAGGTCCAGTGCCTTCGCCCGGTGTCACTGGAGGAAGAGGTCCAGCTGGCGGAGGACCATATGGCGGCGTGCCCAAGGGCGGAAGAGCCCTCTCCCTCTCTCTCTCCTTCTTCTGTGTTTCCTCCCATCTCTTCCCACTCCCCCCTCCCCTCTCACTCTGTCCTCTCTCCAGGCTCTGTTCCTTCACCCCAGAGGTGTGGAAACCTGCCGCCAAAGCCGGCTCCTTGCTTGTGCTGGTTTATCCCTTTCCCGGCGACTTCCCGCTCTCCCCCTCAGTTGGATGTACCTGCCCCTTCAAGTGTGGGCGTAGCATCCTGTGATGGAGCTGGGAACTGTAGTCCGGATCCCCAATGCACCACAGGCCCCCGACCGGGCTGGAGGGTACAGGATACTGGTAACAGTCAAGGGGAGTACACACAAAGCCTTGGTGGACACGGGTTTTAAGCAGACCACTGTCCACCAATGCTTCGTTCAACATGAGGCTTTGGGCACAACTAAAAGGGTGAGGGTGAAATGTGTACATGGGGATATTCACAACTACCCTGTGGTGACCCTCATTATTAAATTTTGGGGAACAAAGCATAGAGTGGAGGCCGTGGTTAGTTCCCCACTCACCCATCTGCTGATTTTGGAGACTAATTGGCCTGAGTTCAGAAACATATTAAAGGGCATATGCGCGGATGGGTCCTGCACAAAAGCGACGAGATGTGAAATGTGTGATCCTCTGGCAGGGGAGGCGGAGCCGGGGCCGTCTTCGTCAGCTCCATGACATGGCCGCAGCCCCTCCCATCCTCGGGGGATTTCCTGAAGGGGATTTCCCTTTGGAACAGTCACGAGATGAAACTCTCAAGCACGCCTTCGACCAAGTGAAAGTGATCGATGTTCAAGAGCTCCAGCTGAATGTCGCACTTTCATATCCCTATTTCGCAATTATGAACGAGAGGTTGTATAGAGAGACGCAGGACACTCAAACTAAGGAAGATACAACCCAGCTCTTAATACCGCGGAGCTGCCAGGAAATGGTGTTCCAGGCAGCTCATTATAATCCCATGGCGGGGCATCTAGGGAAAGAAAAACATTGAACCGACTAATAGCCTGTTTTTATTGCCCGGTCATTGGTGGCGATGTTCGCAGGTGATGTGCAGCTTGCTGTGAATGTCAGCTGGTGAACCCACGGGCCACCCCAAAAGCGTCATCGCGCCCCCTTCAGCTAATCAAGGTCCCCTTCGAGAGAATTGGCATGGATCTTGTCGGGCCATTAGAGCGGTCAACACGCAGACATCACTTTGTATTGATCCTAGTGGACTATGCAAGCAATATCTGGAAGCAGTGCCCCTGCGCAACATCTCAGCACGCAGTGTTGCGGAGGCACTCTTCAAAATAATCTCCTGGGTGGGGATTCCGAAAGAAATCCTCACCAATCAGGGCACAACCTTTATGTCGGAGCATGGAGAACCCGCGGGGTTCTCCATGCTCCGAGCGGACAGAGCGAAAGACCTCTCAGGTAAAACTAGAGGAGGTGGTGTATGTTTTATGATCAACAAATCCTGGTGTGATCAGAGGAACGTACATTCCATCAAGTCTTTCTGTTCTCCTGATCTGGAATTTCTTATGCTTCTGTGTCGACCATTCTGGCTACCGAGGGAATTCACAGCGGTCATTATCACTGCTGTGTACATTCCCCCACAAGCCGACACAGACCGGGCACTCAAGGAACTGTATGGGAGTATAAGTGAGCAGGAAACCGCGCACCCTGAGGCCGCGTTCATTGTGACCGGGGACTTAAAATCAGTCGCACCAAAATATCACCAGCACATTAGTTTCAACACACGAGGGGACCGGGTTTTGGACCATTGCTACTCTCCGTTCCGGGATGGCTACAAATCCCTCCCCCGCCCACCATTTGGCAAATCGGACCACTCTTCCATTCTGCTTCTGCCCGCTTACAGGCAGAAACTGAAACAGGAAGCACCCACCCTCAGAACGATCCAGTGCTGGTCGGACCAATCAGATTCTACGCTACAAGACTGTTTTGATCGCACGGACTGGGGGATGTTCCGGTCCGCCTCTGATGACGACATCGAGCTTTACGCTGATAGCGTAATGTGTTTCATCAGAACGTGTGTAGAGGAAGTGATTCCGACCAGAACTGTGCGAATCTATCCGAATCAGAAGCCGTGGATCAACAGCGATGTTCGCACGGCACTTAATGTGCGGACCTCCGCTTTTAATTCCGGGAACGCGGAGGAGCATAAACAAGCCAGTTATGCCCTCCGAAAAACTATCAAAACAGCAAAACGCCAGTACAGGAGTAAGATTGAAGGACAGTTTAACACCACCAACTCTAGAAGCATGTGGCAGGGAATTAACATCATCACGGACTTTAAAGGGAATAAAAACTCCGCCATGAACACCGCTGCCTCTCTACCGGATGAGCTAAATACTTTTTATGCTCGTTTTGAGGGAAATAACACTGCCCTCGCGGAGAGAGCTCTCGCGGCTGAAGCTACAGAGGTTAGTTCACTCTCCGTCTCTGTAGCGGATGTAACCCGATCCTTCCGACGGGTGAATATCCGCAAAGCCGCGGGTCCAGACGGCATTCCGGGCCACGTCATCAGAGCGTGCGCGAACCAGCTGGCGGGTGTTTTTACGGACATTTTCAACCTTTCCCTCTCTTTGTCTGTAGTCCCCATATGCTTTAAAACATCCACCATTGTGCCTGTTCCAAAACAATCGAAAATAACTTGTTTAAATGACTGGCGTCCTGTTGCTCTGACCCCCATCATCAGCAAATGTTTTGAGAGACTAATCAGAGATTACATCTGCTCTGTATTACCACTCAATCTTGACCCGCTGCAGTTTGCTTACCGCAACAACCGCTCCACTGATGATGCCATTGCATCTACAATACACACTGCTCTCTCCCACCTGGAAAAAAAGAACACTTATGTGAGAATGCTGTTTGTAGACTACAGCTTAGCATTCAACACCATAGTGCCCTCCAAGCTAGATGAGAAACTCCAGGCTCTGGGCTTAAACAGCTCGCTGTGCAGCTGGATCCTGGACTTCCTGTCAAGCAGACGCCAGGTGGTTAGAATAGGCAGCAACATCTCCTCATCACTGACCCTCAACACTGGAGCCCCGCAGGGCTGTGTTCTCAGCCCACTACTGTATTCCCTGTACACACATGACTGTGTGGCAACACATAACTCCAATGCCATCATTAAGTTTGCTGATGACACGACGGTGGTAGGTCTGATCACTGACAATGATGAAACAGCCTACAGAGAGGAGGTGCACACTCTGACACACTGGTGTCAGGAGCACAACCTCTCCCTCAACGTCAGTAAGACAAAGGAGCTTGTGGTGGACTTCAGGAGAAAAGACAGAGAACACAATCCAATCACCATCAATGGAGCACCAGTGGAGAGAGTCAGCAGCTTCAAGTTCCTGGGTGTCCACATCACTGAGGAACTCACATGGTCCGTCCACACTGAAGTCGTTGTGAAGAAGGCTCATCAGCGCCTTTTCTTCCTGAGACGGCTGAGGAAGTTTGGAATGAACCGCCACATCCTCACACGGTTCTACACCTGCACTGTGGAGAGCATCCTGACTGGCTGTATCTCCGCCTGGTACGGCAATAGCACTGCCCACAACCGCAAAGCACTGCAAAGGGTGGTGCGAACTGCCAAACACATCATCGGAGGTGAGCTTCCCTCCCTCCAGGAAATATATACAAGGCGGTGTGTGAAAAAAGCTCGGAGGATCATCAGAGACTCCAGCCACCCGAGCCATGGGCTGTTCTCACTGCTACCATCAGGTAGGCGGTATCGCAGCATCAGGACCCGCACCAGCCGACTTCATGATAGCTTCTTCCCCCAAGCAATCAGACTTCTGAACTCTTGATCTCCCACGATCAAAATACATCAGCCCTGCACTTTATTACTCTTTTATCTCACACCGGACTGTCATAAATTATATTACTGTCATTATATTATGTCTCTCTTAACAACTGACTATCAACCGACAGCCTGAATGTCAATACAGTACAATACTGTACATTCTATATATATACTTTTTTCATATATATTTTAATTTTTATTGAATAATGTGTATCTATATAGTATCTATATAGTAAAAAACAAAAAAAAAAACAAAAACAGCATATTGTATACTGTACAGTGTATGTTATTATTTGTATATTGTTGAGTGTAATTGTGTATAACAGATGTTTAAATTGTGTTGTGTTAATTTGATGTTTTAAGTTGTGTAATTATGTATAACAGATGTTTAAATTGTGTTGTGTTAATTTGATGTTTTAAGTTGAGTGTAATTATGTATAACAGATGTTTAAATTGTGTTGTGTTAATTTGATGTTTTAAGTCGAGTTTAATTATGTATAACAGATGTTTAAATTGTGTTGTGTTAATTTGATGTTATTGTAAATTGGTATATGTCTCATCACTGTCACGACTGCTATGTTGATCGGAACTGCACCCAAGAATTTCACACACCATTGCACTTGTGTATATGGCTGTGTGACAATAAAGTGATTTGATTTGATTTGATTTGATGTCACGGACACTACACAAGCTTTACGAATTATTGGGCATTAAGTCAATTCACACCAGCGTTTATCATCCACAAACAGATGGCCTGGTGGAGCGATTTAATAAAACCCTTAAAAATATGATTCGTAAGTTCATGCACGAGGATGCTAGAAATTGGGACAAATGGCTCGATCCCTTGTTATTCACAGTACGAGAGTTCCCACAAGCCTCCACTGGGTTTTCCCCATTCGAGCTGCTGTATGGGCAGCGCCCACGTGGCGTGCTTGATGTCATACGTGAAGCTTGGGACCTTCAACCAGTAAGAATGAAATTCAATATGTTCTTGAACTCAGAGCAAAACTCTACACCTTGGGGCAATTAACACAGGAGAATTTGCTCCAAGCTCAAGAACGACAGAGCCGACTGTAACACAGGGGAACTCGGCTACGGGAATTTGCACCGGGAGATAAGGTACTCATATTACTCCCCATATCGAGCTCCAAATTACTCGCCAAGTGGCAAGGACCCTTTGAGATCACACGACGAGTGGGGGAACTCGATTATGAGGTAAAGCGAACCGATAGAGGGGGTGCATGTCAAATTAATCACCTCAACCTCCTGAAATTGTGGAGGGAGGCGGCCCCTGTTATGTTGGCTACGGTAGTTCTGGAGAGGGCGGAGCTTGGGCCGGAGGTAAACACAAAAAACAATCACGTCAGAGACCACCTCCCACCGTACCAACTCGCAGAGGTTGCCAAACTACAACAAGCATTTGCAGACATGTTTTGCCCTCTACCGGGTTACACAAACCTCATCCAGCACCACATCGAGACCAAGCTGGAGGGTGGTGGTACGTACCCATCCCTACCGATTGCCCGAACATAAAAAAAATTGTCCGGGAAGAATTGGATGCAATGCTCGATATGGGGGTAATAGAGCAATCCCACAGCAACTGGTCCAGCCCGGTTGTTCTGGTGCCTAAGAGTGATGGGTCTGTACGGTTCTGTGTGGATTATAGAAAAGTCAACGCGGTGTCTAAATTTGATGCCTACCCAATGCCTCGTATTGATGAGTTGCTCGATTGGTTGGGCACTGCTCGTTTTTACTCAACACTGGATTTGACAAAGGGTTATTGGCAGATCCCCTTGACACCAATTTCCCATGAAAAAACAGCTTTCTCCACACCGTTCGGATTACACCAATTTGTGATACTTTGGTTCGATTTGTTTCAGTGCCTCATGGACTGAATCCTCAGACTGCATTCAGCTTAAGCCGCTGCCTATTTGGATGACATCATCATTTATAGCAATGAATGGCAGCGGCATATGCAGCATCTGAGGGCAGTTCTGAGGTCGCTGCAATGGGCGGGGCTCACAGCAAACCCTAAGGAGTGCGCGATTGGGCAGGTGGAGGTACGGTATCTGGGGTTCCACTTGGGCCACAGGTTGGTGTGTCCCCAAATTGACAAGACGGCGGCGATTGCGACCTGCCCGAGACCCAAGACCAAAAAGGGGGTGAGATCCTGGGGCTGGCTGGCTATTATAGGAGATTTGTGCCTAACTATTCGGACGTCACCAGCCAGCTGACTGATCTCACTAAAAAGGGAGCTCCAGACCCGGTCCAGTGGACGGAGCAGTGCCAACAGGCGTTTATGCAGGTTAAAGCCGCACTTTGTGGGGGGCTGCTTTTACATGCACCTAATTTCTCTCTCCCTTTTGTATTGCAGACGGACACTTCATACAGGGGGCTGGGGGCCGTGCTCTCACAGGTGGTGGAGGGGGAGGAGCGTCCGGTGCTGTACAAGCTCTCCTTGAGGGAAACAAAGTACAGCACCATGGAAAAGGAGTTTCTGGACATCAAGTGGGCGGTCATCACACTCTGTTAATACCTGCTGGGGCAGGCCTTCACCCTCTACTCAGATCACGCCCCACTCCAAAGGCTCTACCGCATGAAAGATACCAACGTGCGAATCACCCGGTGGTATCTGGCTCTCCAGCCCTTCAAATTCGCAGATGGCTGTCACCTACTTCCTTTCCAGAAATGGGGGGAGGGGGGTAGACAGGCCGGATGGCTCCCCGGCCTGAGTCGGGCAATGGAGATATGTGGCAGCAGGGGCGTGGTCGAGCATCCGTCCGGGGAGAGAGAAAGCAGTAAGGGCGCTGACACCTGAGCTAAATTATGTCTAACACCTGTCTCTAATTCCAATGAGCATGGGGAGAGCGGCATATAAGTGGCCATGCCACCAGCAATGGAGAATGAATCAGGGGCAAGAAACCTTATTGTGGAGCTGATGAGCTATTGTTGTGAAACTGATGAATTATTATTGTGAAGCTGAAGAGTTATTATTGTGAAGCTGCTGAGTCATTGTGAAGCTGTAAAGCACTGGAGTATATTAATTAAAGCCTTACTTGTGAGGAATAAGCTCTCCTGTGTCCTTCTGCTGTGAAGGTCCTTTACATTGTGGTATTACTTATTTCAGATTTACTCGACCCCAAAAGGCACATAAAAACAAGACGAATTGTGGTTAGTTGCTTTACGTTGGTCAGACGTAGTCTCTTCCTGTCTAAGTAGGAGGTTCATGGCCAGAATAAGTTGCAAAATTAACCAGACTTTATGCCGATCGTCATAAGTTAGATAGACCTAGATGCTCACAAGAACACTTGAATGTGGTTCAGTTCCATATTCAAGTTTCAAATCCTCAGCAAATCCTTTGCAAACCTAATAGACAATTAAAAGATTGTTCCTTTTATTCTCATTTATGGTTCCATCAGAATCCAAACCATGATTGATGCAGGGCCAGCGCCACGCATTACTTCTGGCCACGCACACAGAGAAGCTTGTGTTTGTCTCACCTGAATGGCTGAGTGATGGACTGCATGTCGTTACTTTCGAAGTTGCAGCAAACATAGCACACATCTATACTAATTGTTCAAAGACTCTATTTAAGCCCTGTGATGCGGTGGTACGCATTTCAATTTCACAACAAATCTCCATTCAGTTGAATTCAGAGGTCAATATTGTATGTTTTATTAATTTAATTTTGTTAAAGATTACACAATTCAAAAATATGGAAATTTATTATGAAATTAAAATGTGTAAATATAAAAAATATCCTTTAATATTTTGTGCCCACATTACATTCCTGTCTTTTCTACCATTGTATATTTTGGTGAGACCTCTTCAAGGAATGAGGATCTGATCAGCTCTAACAAATACAAATCATAAGAACCAAAATCATCATATTTGCACTCATAAATCACAAGATGTTACTTTGTGAATAAGACAGTTGTGCTCTATCAGCTTTAAATGAAGAAGAAACAACCCCATGGCATCTTTCTCTTTACTTGGCTCTCTTAATCCCAATATATAAATCTGATTATAATCTCAGTGCAATCATATGAACCAAACATAACCAATTTTCCAGTTTTTAGACTATATCTCTGGAATTGAGGAATGTAGCCAGTTTTTGCATGTATATAGGAAATACAGCCTCTGTAAGTGGTAAAAAATCACCCTCTCATGCATCTCTCCTCTGTTTCATTAGCTGCACCTGCCATCTAGTGCCACTGCAACCAAAGTGACAGTAGAAAAAAGCGTTTATATAAAACATAAATGCTTTTCAGAACTGGAAAGATTTGCACCTAATCATCCATCTGAAATATGCTTTTCAAATTTTAAGTTTTAATGCACAACCTGCAACAAACACCTTTAAGTCCTGACTGCAATCAGACAGGATTTAATAAGTTCCCTGAATGGAGGCAGAAAAAACACAGAGCCAAATGAACCTAATCAACATTCGCTCAGTGGAAAGAACAGTGCTGAGGGATCTGCCTTCTGCCTTCTACTTGGGCCAAAACCCATATGAGGCTATGGGACCATAATTAGAGTGAAGAGGGCAGTGGTGATGTCTACCTTTATTAATTAAGTGCAGAGAGGCAGACATTACTCAAGAACCCAACACATGGGGTGAAATCAACTCACACGCCAGATGTGTGAATTATTTATTTGCATTACATGTATTCATTTGGCAGACACTTTTATTCAAAGTAGCTTGCAGTGCAGGAAGGCCTATACCATTCAGCTTCAGGAACTCAATCTGAACTTGATCTGAAAAAATGACAGGCTGTCCAGGTTGTGCCAGATAAGCACATGGTCTGGAGGAAAGCATACATAAAAAATAAATAAAAATGTTGCTAAATGTGAAATGTAAAATATGATTGCCAATCACAGAAACACGTGTAACTCAAAATATTTCAAATAACTTTAACATTTAATTTCACTAATAATCAAACATCACACCTTAACGATTCCAAGTTGCCAACGTATAACATCTTATAGGCTACTGCTGCCCATTTGGCACCCCAACAGGTGTAAACACGGAAAGCTGCCCTTGTTAATCGCTAATGAATCAAATCTCTCTGTTAACAACAACTCTGAGAAGATGCAAAGTGCATGCTATGGATTTAGAAATAGGCAGTACAATAAAATAGAAATAAACTTAGCATATGCAGTGCACCAAGGGCGTAGGTTTGGTTTGAAAGTTGGTTGGGACATATTATAAGGAGGATAGTAGGCCTTCAAACTGTTAGTTTTAAGAAAATGCGAGTCAGTCTAGTAATAAGAAAAATAAAATTTCCTCATAGAATATTTCCTGATAAAGTAACAAGCAGGGCTGCAGGTAGGATTTGTTTTTATGTTTTTTTAGTAGATCTACAATGAAAAATTATATCCAAAAGGGACATAAAGTGACATTCTGTAAAATGTATTATTCAAAAACATTGATAAATGACTGATAATTATCAGTTAACACAACTCCTGTAACATAGGCTGGCATTGACAGGCAGACGAAGACGATGATGATGTGAAGGACCCAAGTGCAGTTTATTCATAAATGTGAAAACCAAAAACCATGAACAGAAGCACTGGACTGGACTGGACTGGACTGGACTGGACTGGACTGGACTGGACTGGACTGGACTGGACTGGACTGGACTGGACTGGACAACCAACGATACATTCACAATACCTCACCAAGGACCATGGCAAACATGAGGGTATAAATACATGGACAAGGGTAACAAGACAACCAATGAACAGACAGAACTATAAACAAGATAACAAGACTAACAAACTAAAACCAATGAAAAGACTAGACTGATAATGAGTAACTCAAACAATGAACCAATGAAAACAAGACACATGAACATGGAGGGAAACAGGATATTACATGACCAGGAAACACATGACTATAAAACAGAAAATCACATGACATGAAACACAAAACATGAACAAAAACACATTAAACGTGACAACTCCTGCTTGCAACCAGCAGTGATTGGCCTGTAATATTCCTACCACATAGAAATAAAACTGACAAAAATTACCCTCTTTTCTCACTAAAATGATGTCCTTCATCCTCTAAAGACAGTGTGATTGCCTTTAGATAACATCTTACAATCTAAGAAGTAAGAATCAATACTACAGGATCAATGCACATAATGCATAAAAAATTAGGAAAATTCCTTGGTCAAAAGGGGTGTATAAATTCTGACCCAATGTTACTGTTTCAATATATTGTCATGGAAATAAAATATTTTTCTTTGTAGGCCTAGATAAGTCTCTGCCTCAGATAGCATACCCACAGACCAGCCAAAATCTGCCCACTGACCATCTGATGCATATTGCACTCAAAGCTGTATATTCTGCTTTGTTTTCTGTGTGTGAAATTAGTATGAATTAATATGACTTTTGCATAGACAGAAATTCTCATTTCATGGTCTACACATTTACGGCAATTTATTTTGTGTTTTCTGTACAAACATTTGTGGACACTGATTTTGAATAGGTTTTGCCATTTTGGTTAATTATTGTGGTATTACTTATTTCAGATTTACCTGACCCCAAACGGCACATAAAAACAAGACGAACTATGGTTGCTGTGTCTTATTCGCTTCCCAGATGTATATATTACCATATCAGCGAAGCCCTGCAGCGCTAAAGATAAAATTAAGTTGAGCAAAACTAATGATGGTCAGATGAACCTTTCCTCTTATTCTCATTTATGGTTCCATCAGAATCCAAACCATGATTGATGCAGGGCCAGCACCACGCATTACTTCTGGCTACGCACACAGAGAAGCTTGTGTTTGTCTCACCTGAATGGCTCAGTGATGGACTGTGTGTCATTACCTACGAAGTTGCAGCAAACTTGGCACACATCTATACTAATGGTTCAAAGACTCTATTAAAGAAAAGCCCTGTGATGTGGTGGTACGCATTTCAATTTCACAACAAATCTCCATTCAGTTGAATTCAGAGGTCAATATTGTATGTTTTATTAATTATAGTTTTGTTAAAGATTACACAATTCATGGAAATTTATTATGAAATTAAAATGTGTAAATCTAAAAAATATCCTTTAATATTTTGTGCCCACATTACATTCCTGTCTTTTCTACCACTGTACATTTTGGTGAGACCTCTTCAAGGAATGAGGATCTGATCAGCCCTAACAAATACGAATCATAAGAACCGAAATCATCATATTTGCACTCATAAATCACTAGATGTCACTTTGTGAATAAGACAGTTGTGCTCTATCAGCTTTAAATGAAGAAGAAACAACCCCATGGCATCTTTCTCTTTACTTGGCTCTCTTAATCCCAATATATAAATCTGATTATAATCTCAGTGCAATCATATGAACCAAACATAATCAATTTTCCTGTTTTAGCCTGTATCTCTGGAATTGAGGAATGTAGCCAGTTTTTACGTGTATATAGGAAATACAGCCTCTGTAAGTGGTAAAAAAAAAAAAGCGCCTCTCTCCTCTCTGTCATAATTCATGCATCTCTCCTCTGTTTCATTAGCTGCACCTGCCATCTAGTGCCACTGCAACCAAAGTGACAGTAGAAAAAAAGCTTTTATATAAAACATAAATGCTTTTCAGAACTGGAAAGATTTGCACCTAATCATCCATCTGAAATATGCTTTTTAAATTTTAAGTTTTAATGCACAACCTGCAACAAACACCTTTAACTCCTGACTACAATCGGACAGGATTTAATAAGTTCCCTGAATGGAAGCAGAAAAAACACAGAGCCAAATGAATCTAATCAACATTCGGCTCAGTGGAAAGAACAGTGCTGATGATCTGCCCTATGCCTTCTACTTGGGCCAAACCCATATGAGGCTATGGGACAGTAATTCGAATGAAGAGGGTAGCGGTGATGTCTGCCTTTATTAATTAAGTGCAGAGAGGCAGACATTACTCAAGAACCCAACACATGGGGTGAAATCAACTCACACGCCAGATGTATGAATTATTTATTTACATGACAGATGGACATAGCTCGTCTAAGCGTACATTTACATGTATTCATTTGGCAGACACTTTTATTCAAAGTAACTTGCAGTGCAGGAAGGCCTATACCATTCAGCTACAGGAACCCAATCTGAACTTGATCTGAAAAAACGACTGGCATCCAAGGTTGCCCATATAAGCGCATGTGCAATGCAGTTTCTGGCTTGGATTAGTCAATTCTGAACACCCATATATAAAATTGAGCTTGTGCTTTGCTTGCAAAACCAAGGTCTGGAGGAAAGCTTATGTGACGTTCCTGTTCTACCCGCTCCGTACAGGACTCGAACCGGAGTTTTCGGCATAAGAGGAGAGCTCACTTACAAGGAGAATAAATGCTACAGCCTCTTCCATCAGTCGCTAGTGCACCTCTTAAGGTCAGGAGAGTGAGGTTTATACACATTGCACAGCTATCTATCAGCTAGCTACCGTTACACACGCAAAAAATATTGTCAATCACAGAAACACGTGTAACTCAAAATATTTCAAATAACTTTAACATTTAATTTCACTAATAATCAAACATCACACCTTAACGATGCCAAGTTGCCAACGTATAACATCTTATAGGCTACTGCTGCCCATTTGGCACCCCAACAGGTGTAAACACGGAAAGCTGCCCTTGTTAATTGCTAATGAATCAAATCTCTCTGTTAACAACAACTCTGAGAAGATGCAAAGTGCATCTTTTTTTTTTTTTCTTTTTTTTTTTATTATTATTATAGTAGATCTACAATAAAAATGGTATCCAAGAGACATAAAGTAGC
This sequence comes from Myxocyprinus asiaticus, assembly GCF_019703515.2. NCBI lineage: Eukaryota > Metazoa > Chordata > Actinopteri > Cypriniformes > Catostomidae > Myxocyprinus > Myxocyprinus asiaticus. The sequence continues at coordinate 36,677,383 of NC_059375.1, forward strand.
ATTCTGTAAAATGTATTATTCAGCATTAAACAAATGGAAATCTAAACAAAAGCTGGGCTAAATTAACAAGTAATATGTGCAAAATGTCATCTCAATATTTTATAAATTATGGGGAGAATTTACATTTACACTGTTTACTTCCCAACTCACCTCACTTCCACATATTTCACCCCCTTACAACTGTTCAAATTCAAAGGTGTCTTCCTTTAGAGACCGCTTACCGGCCGTAATAACAGAATCCTCCATTGGGGCGCATGCAAAAACTCAGGCATTTTAATTTTAATTTTTTATTTATTTTTTTTTTAAGACAAAGAAAATTTGTACACGAAAAGTATGCTTTTTAAATCTATTAATTTCAAGGATTTAACCTTTAATACAAATTGAAATTCGCCTGTGTAATCTCCAGAAAATAATTTTTAAAAGTCTTTAAGCAGTTATCACAAAGGACTGTGATTGGTCCACCATAAACCTCGCTGAGAAAAGTAACAGGTGCCACATGATACTGTTTCTGCGCTGAATCCATAAGATGCGGGACAATAATTTAAACATGAATTATGATACTGAGGAACTTTAATAGTCTTTCAAATAAAAATAAAAACATATGCTAAAGTTAACGTATTTTCTGTGTAGGGTAAATTATGTTGGTGGGGACATTTCTGATTTTCTAAAAATTTGGTATGGAATGTTGAAGGGGTGGATGAGGCCGATTGCACCACCTTTAGTGAGCCGCTGGCGCCCCCCTTTACATGGCGCCCCTATGCATTGCATACCTTGCATATATGGTTTTTGCGCCTCTGCCTAAAGGGTTCTATCTCTCGCTTCATATTTGGAACCCCTAAAAGGTTCTATTTAGAACACTTTTTAATGGTTCTATCAAAAGGGTTCTTTGTGCCAGGTGAAAAACATTCTACATAGAACCTATAGGGGTTCCAAACATGCAACCGTAACATTCGTAACATTCAGAGAGAGAGAGAGAGAGAGAGAGAGAGAGAGAGAGAGAGAGAGATCTATCAAGACGATGGTTAGTCTAATCATGACTGTCTACAAACAGCAACGAGTGCTTCCTGTATTTTCTGTAGTAGTGTGACATGATAAGCAAACCTCTGCCACACCAGTAGATGTCCCTGTTAGTTTTGACCTTTGCAGATCAAAAGGCACCTCTTGGCCACCGTAGCTGCTTTATAATGCACGTTTACGCGGAAGTCCCGCCCCTTTTCCCCCCCTCGCTCGCAGGTTGTGTAAGTGTTAGCAGTTTAGCTCTGTCAAAATAATCCATTTAAATCTGCATCAATCTGTTAAACTACACGCTTCAAACATATACAACATGAAAGAATACATATAAATGTATTATTAATCGGAGTATTTGTTGGAAGTTGGTCATAATAGTGTTTTAATAAAGTCTGTTTTGTTGCATTGCAGGGTCCAGTCGCAACTGAAACGCAATGGTAAGAATATGTTCATATCTCCCTTAGTGTTATTGTATTAACTGATATTTCTTCACTGGTGTGCTGCTTTAGTAATAGTTATTAAATTAGTTTGTGCCAGAATGTGCTTAATAGTAGTACTTTGTGGGGTGAATTTGCTAGCTATTGATGTAGGCTAATTCTCCCCGGTGATTGTAAATGTCATTTACGTGGAGTTTTAAACCACAGTGTGCCTGATTTACATGTATACAGACAAATGTGTTATGTCCAGATGCGTTAATATGAATAAACTTAATGTTCTGAAAGCTCAGTTACATCAGGTTAGCATCCAACTAGACTGGTCAGATCACACCCCTGACAAGACAAGCATGTGTCAGAAATAAGGGATGCACCGATACCACTTTTTTCTCTATAGATTTCAATATCTGAAATCTAAGTGTCGCCCGATAGGATACCAGTGTTGTTTTTTGCATAATCAGTTTAGAATAGCTTTACATTATTGTGTGGAACTAATTGGGAGTACTTTTTAATATGTAAAGAAACACAAATCTCTAACTGCACGTTATTTTAATATAAATGTAAAGCTTATTAAGAATAAGTTTATTGCTAACTCGTCTACTGGATAGTGTAGCAGCAACATTAACAGTAATTCCAGTCTGTGTTCAGTAGAAAAGGCTTTATATATATATATATATATATATATATATATATATATATATATATATATATATATATACGCATTCAGATCTCTTTTTTTGTAAAATTTAGTTATAAGATATCAGTTCACTTTACATTCACAGTTATTTTTTGGAACCCATTCAACATAAATATTGTTAAGATTTGTAAACAAATAATAAGAAATTATTATTGCTATTATTATTGACTTTTAGGGTTTTAAATACAACAGTAATATTTGACTTTAAAACACTCAGGCTTTTATTTTGACATTCTGAACTCAACAGGAAGTGCTGTTTGAGACTGTTTGTAGGCAAGTTCACTAGTTCAATTCAAATTATGGTAAAACGCACCTCCGGTGCTCTTCTAAATGCATATTATAAGTTAACCAAACTATTGAGCATCTGTATATCTGAGATGTTGTTCGTGAGTAGCGCTCAAACATTGCGCACCGCGTGAAGGCCAGAAATAGCCACGAGTGTGTGTGTGTCAACAGAGCGCTGCGTGTACATATTATATATTTACTTAATAAACAGCCTTTTGTGATTCACAGAGCTATTGCATGTCTTCAAGTGACTTTGAATAAAATGCATGACTCATATGAACTAATTTAATGGTGTTTGTATGGTTATTTTATGTAATTTTTGGAGCTTGACAGTAGCAAACATGACTAACACAGTATCGGATTTGGATCTGGCTCGTCCGTCTAAAAACATCCGTATCGGAGCCAATACCGATCCAGAATGGCAGTATATTGAAATACAACACAGTCCATTGTATTTTTTTATTTTATTTTTTTCTCCCAATTTGGAATGCCCAAAGACATAGCGCTTGTGGAGGCTTCACGCCATCCACCCTCAACTCACCACACGCCCCACCAAGAACGAACCACATTATAGCGACCACGAGAAGGTTACCCCATGTGACTCTCCCCTCCCTAGCAACCGGGCCAATTTGGTTGCTTAGGAGACCTGGCTGGAGTCACTCAGCACGCCCTGGGATACGAACTAGTGAACTCCAGGGGTGGTAGCCGGCGTCTTTACCACTGAGCTACCCAGGCCTCCGTTCAGTCCATTGTATAATTATGAATATTTTAGGCTGTTGAAAGTTAGTTTAGTTTTAAAACATGTTGAATGGACTAATTGTATGTGTGTCATATTATCTTTCTCTGTTTAGCCACGCAAAATTGAAGAAATTAAAGATTTCCTGCTTACAGCAAGGAGGAAGGATGCCAAGTGTAAGTTAAATTTAAATTACCAGTCATGTCCTTCTGTTTATGGTGTTTCTATTCACATTAAGTGAAATATCATATGTCCTGGTCACCATTTTTATCAGGACATCATGTAGGATAAGGACCAACAACGGCGGTAAATATTTTTAGAAAGTAGGCTATCCAACAACACTGCCTTAAAGTAATTGTTTAGGGTTTTACAATAGTTAGAATTTATTTGTTTATGCATTTAAATGTGCAAGTTGTCCAAACACTTTGGGCCTGTTCTGTGCCCACAGTGCATTTACACGCTTGCTAGAACAATGATGAACCAAGTGCTGAGTTTTGCATCTCTCTGAAACGCCAGTTCCACCGGTTCACTGACACTTACACCTGTTAATACCTCTGCCTGATAGACAATTCCCAAGGGGTGCATGCTGTGTTTGCATTTTTCCACTGCAGGAACTATTCCTAGTTCTTGGAACTAGCTATTTCAGGTTCTTGTTGTTTTTCCACCATATGAACTAGTTCCATGTGGAACTAAAACCTGAACCAATTCAGGAACCTTTTTAGTACATGCTCTTGAGGGGGTAATTTCCTTGCAAAGTTGGAACTATTTGGGTGAAGTCAGAACAGCAAACGCTTCTCGTTTGTCAAGAAAAATGCGATACCAGCCATTTTTAAAAGTCCGGTTAGTAGCCTTCGTTAAAAATTAAGTTGTTGCTATTGTAGGCTTTTCAAATCGAAAGGTATAGATGGACAGACGCTGCTGTGCAGGATCTGCTGAGTATTTACAGAGGGGAAAAAAAGCAGCGCGAGTTTATAAAACAGACCAGAAATGAGGAGTACAAATAATCTGATTGCCCTGTAAAGTTAGGCTACTTCCACATTAATCTGGATACATTTGAAAACGCTGTTTTCGAAACACACTCCATCCACACTGTAGTTTCAAGCTTTTTCAAAAACTTGTGTGTCAACACTGAAATGTATGAAAACACTTAAATCTCCTTACAGCACATGTGAAAAATCACTGTTCCATGTACGGTCTGAAACGCAGTTGACGTGTTCCTTTACCACACAGCAATTCCAAGTAGACTTCCTGTCACCTTTGAAGGAATGCAATGTTAAGTATGTTCAAAGTAAACATTTTCTTTAACAACACTATCAAAGTGGATAGCAACGTTACCAAAGTGGATTGCAGGCACAACAACACAGCTAAAACATGGGCCGTCTTTATTGTTTTGGATTGAATGGATCACATGACGACAAATACGTCAACTGATATCTTAGTTTTCCCTGTCCACACTGCAATGCAAAGATGGCACTATAAATGACTACAAATGAAGGTACCGCTAAAGCCGTCTCTTCTTTGCTCTTGCCAGGGTTCCCACGGATCCTTAAAGTCTTAATGCCTTAAATTTAGTTTCCCAAAATGTAAGGTCATAAAAAGCCTTAAATATCTAAAATAATACAACAAAAGTCTTAAAGTCATTTAAAGAGGTCTTAATTTTGTTGGCAGAAAGACAGGAATCGTGATGTGACCTAATGTGATTATCAAACGTAATAAGAATACTATTTAAATAAATGCCTGCGCTGCATCCTTCAGAGTGAAAACATGGCACTGTTGTATTTTCTCCAAGCACGTGGGGGCTTGTGAGTGTTTTCAGCTGTTGCAGAGCAGTTCGCAATCTTCAAACCATATCGGAAATTTAAGACAAGTGATAACTAATGATCATCTGTTGATGATGTAGTGTTGATGGAATATGACAATGTTTACTTTTAATTGATTATTTTGAAATACGTTGTAGATTATTGAAAGAGTGCACATTTTATATCCCTTATCTGTTTGAACGAGCAGCTGGAAGTAGTGAAGCGCAAACATTTCAAAAGAGTCTCCATTGTATTTCAAAGTTAAAGTGCCTTTAAATTTAAGTTCCGTGCTATGAATCAAATCTCCCAACAGCCCCGCTGGTTATTGGTATTTTGGTTGCACCATAAACTGCATCTGGAATTTAGTTCAATTTGGAAACTTGAAGCCTCTGTCTGACCCTCCCCATCACAGGAAGGAAAGACTAGGAATAATTAATATAGGCTACCAATTTTAAAAGCTATTGGCAGATTAATTGCCTTTCAACATACTTGCTTATATCCTACCTGGTTTTACTGATAAGTAATGTTTAGGCCATGTTGCATGTGTGCTCCTGGCTGTTTAAGAGTCTGTGATGCATGATCATACCTGCCATGTGCGATGAACGGCAGCCGGTGGAGATTCTAGTCCCCCTAGGGTAAGATAGTGCCCCCGTAGGGAATAAGTGCACTACGCAGACTGCGTAATGTGCGTATAGGGAGCGGCGGTATCGGTCAGTAATACTATATTGAAGATGAATAATACCAAGAAACTGACCGTGTTTTCAGATGGTCTCTTACCTCCACAGCCTTCACAGTTTTAGCAATAAATGCTTAATGAAAAGTTGATATCCTTTCTTGTATGCTGAGACCCATGACCTATAAAAAAATATAATACATTTATTTCTTAGATTATTTATCTTTATGTATACATCTGTGTTGGTTTACATGTATTTAAGTTTATTTATTTTATTTTTTTCCTTCAACCGTACTAATCTTTATGACTCAGTGACTTTATTCATACATTGTTGGATCTATGTAATTTTGTACATATTATTGAACCTTCTGTTTTTCAATAAAAAAAAAATCCACAGTTTTAGCACAATGTGTGGACTTTTCAGACGACCCCTTACCCATCATATGAAAAATTTCCAACTTTAAATTAATCAATAAACAATCAATGTTAAATTGACGATCTGGAACGATTTCGCCGTGACTCCATCTGACCAGCTTACGGGAGAAATCACGTCCTGTATTGATTCGATTTGCATCATTTCATATTTAAATACAGGACGATCCCGTATAAGTGTGGATGCGGACAATTGTGAGTTTATCAGAAGAAAATGTAAATTGGGAGTACAGCGGGAGGAGGGGTGGAAAAGCAGGTATGCAAGTTTATTTTGAGATTGTGTTGGTTTGTTTTGGTATGGGGATACGGTATTTTATTTGTTCAGGTCTTGAAAAAGGTCTTAAAGTCTTACATTTTATTTTTAAAAACTCTGCAGCAACCCTGCTTGCGCTGCTGTTGTTTTTCATCTCTTACAAATCCGAGTGCATCTTGTCCATGTGAATTTTTTCACACACAAAAACAACTGGTCACTGAAAATCAACGTTTCACAGAATGGTCCATTGTTTATGTTTTGAAGTGAATCGGATCAGCTGTTGTCGCATCACATTCAGGCGTCACCACAATAGCATTTCACATGCGTCAAAGTTTTTTGTTTTTTTTTGTCCGTGGTGGAAAAACAACACTTTGAATTTAATCTAAACGAGTATAGTTCCACAACGAACTGATTTCAGTTCAGGTAGTAGTTCCACAGTTGTGTGGAAAAGTGCATATTAGCACTTTTTTTAAATTATAGAATCATTTTCAGCTTTGGGGATAGATAAAATCTTAATAGTCCTAAAATATCTTAGAATTGTAAGCATCACTTTTGGGTACTGCAAAATGTTGCTAGTATTGACCGATTTCTCGTTTGTTCCCCAACAGCCGTTAAGATCAAGAAGAACAAGGACAATGTGAAGTTCAAGGTGCGATGCAGCAGGTTCCTGTACACATTGGTCATCACAGACAAAGAGAAGGCTGAGAAGCTTAAGCAGTCCCTGCCCCCTGGTGAGTCTTCAGAACAACCAAAGACAACTAATAATGAAATTGAGTTGAAGAGATCTAGATCTTTCATTGCACAAACTGGATTTGGGTCTGCCTTAAAGGTGCTGTCAGTGACTCTTTTTTTCATGGAAAAGTAGGCAAAAAATGTTCCTACTCCTTTAAAGGTATTAATGATATAAGTTTTCTGAGATATAACCAAATATACCCTGATGGACATGTTGAGGTAAAAGATAATCTGGGCTCAGAGTTTGGATGTTTTAGGAAGAGATGTTTATCAGTTTTGATTCAGGCAGATATCAGGTGGATCTTGGAGTACTGATCATTTAAACAAATGGGTTGATCATTAAACAATATCAGTGCTTTTAGCTGTATTAAGTGTGCAAGTTGTCCAAACACTTTGGGCCTGTTATGTGCCCACTGTGCATTTACACGCTTGCTAGAACAATGATGAACCAAGTGCTGAGTTTCTCCTCTCTCTGAAACGCCAGTTCCACCGGTTCACTAACACAGCTTTACTCTTTATGACCATATACATTTTTTTAAATTAACACATTTGTGACCCCCTTTTCCTCTCATTTCAGGTCTGGCTGTGAAGGAGCTGAAGTAGATGTCTCTCTTGTACAAAATGTAATAAAATTGGGAATGTTAATACTCTGTGTCGTTTGTAGTTTTAGATGTTTGATTATTTTTATCCATGTTATAGAAGTTTTCTGGAGTGCTTATAAGATCTTTATATAGGTATTTTTTGTTTGCTGTGAATACAAGTTATTACAGTATCAGAATATAAAATCATCACGGACATGACACAATGCAGTTTAATACATTCTATACACAACTAGTAACTAAAGACCGGCCCAGACAATTTAATTATGACTTTTTATTTGAAAATAAAATAATAAGCTAAATTTAGATGCGAAGCAACTTAAAAGAGAAAATATGCAATTGAGGGAGAAAACAAGTACTGCAATGAGTGCTACAGTGGACTTAGAGCAGTAGTAATTGCAGACTAATCTAATGAAACAAAAATTATCTTGGTGTTAAACCGAAATAATTAGGAAATGGTATGTAATGCATGAGTGTTTAAGCATATTCAATCTGTAGTTTGTTTACAAATGTTTCTAATCCTTATATATCAGCTGTGTCGCTTCGGTTTATTTCGCCAGTGTCTGCAACTTCATAGGTTGTCCAGCAGATGGGAGCATTGCGTCAACTTTAGTCAAACTATTAAATTCGCATTTTATCTGCTTACTGAAGCCACTGGTCTTATATTCCTTTCTCTTAATTAACCCCTGTAAAGGCTATAAGACTTTTATATTCCTGCTGAATCTGTTTTGAGTGTAGTTTAGCCACCATCTAAAAAAACATATTCCTATTTAAGCGCGCTCCCGAGCTTCAGTCGTGCGCTCATTGAAGCGCGCACCCGGGTTCCTCGCTCATTTGACGGAATTCTCGGAGACGCGCTCGGAATGGCAGCGGCGGACGGGTCAGCACGAGACAAGGATTTAATGCAATAATTCCACATGTTCCGTTTATTCTCATGGGTTGCACTCTGTGGAAATACTTAGATATCGTCATATGTCCCCTTTCAGTACTTTTGTTTCTGTCCCAAATCTCTCTAATGTCTAAACACAAAGCTTTTGTTTGAGAAGACACATAAGAGTCGGATAAACGCGAAAGAAACACCCTAATTGTCCGTCTCTGTCCGGGAAAGTGATTTCTTCGTCGTCGTCGTTACTTTTGGAAAAATATTGTGGCTGAAGGATGTCTTCTGCACGCGTAGATTATATCGCTCCTTGGTGGACTTACTGGCTTAATCAGTTTCCTCATGTCAATTTGAGGTTTCAGCCCGTGGATCACACGTTTAACCCTCAAGAGGAGAACTACCAGCAGGTCAGTAGCCAATAAACCAAGACTTTTTTTTTTTTGTTTTGTTTTGTTTTTACATTTTTTGTAATAAGCAATGTATAACATGTTTTAGAAGTTCTTCAAAACAAATGTTGGAATGTTTTGGGGTCACAGACTTCTTAAAGAACCAAATGAATGACATGCAATCCATTTTCACGTGCAATGATTTTCTGCTTGATGTGCACACTACTGCCAATTTCCATTTTAGATTTTGTTGTATTTTTCAGTTTGACCTCAAACAGAAACGAAGCTACTGTTTTGCATAACAAAATAGTGAGGGATTGCCCTTACTGAAAATGTAATGCCTTTATGTTGTTCAGTATTTGTGTACTGGAATTTTATTAGGTCAGATACGGAAATCTAGAACATTGAGGGAAATTAATAGGGTTATTTCAAAATTACTGTTATTATTTGGGCTCTCTGGCAGGACTGTTGTCAAGGGGGTGTAAATGGGAATGTCCCACCAAGGACTTCTAATTTAGCCTACTCGGACTCGCATTGGCCCCAGTTTCTGGGACCCCAAACAACAAGGAAGTGAAATCAAACTCGGAACATGATGGTTAAATTGTCCTACATTTGAGTGTTTGTCTTAGTGTTTACTTAAGTTGGATGAGTAAGTGTTTGTCTTGGAATATCAAATCCATTAAATACGATTGCTCAAAGTCTCATTTACCTCCACGTCTACTTTGCATTTCATCTCCCCATTGCAGAATAGTTAATTTTAAGCTTTATATACACTGCCTGGCCAACAAAACAAAAAAAAGTCTCTGGGTTTAAATAAGCAAATACATAAGAGCCTACGATTGGATCATTATTGCAGTGATAAATATGTTTCAGCTGGCAACAATTCTTTTAACCCTAACTGATGCAGTGTGTAGCTTCTCATTTCTTAAACAACCATGTCGGAAGATGTATCCCGGGGTCGTGGAAAAGATGTTACGGTGTTTCAGAAGGGGCAAATTATTGGCCTGCATCAAGCAAAGAAAAATAAGGAGATTGCTGAAATCACTGGAACTGGGTGAAGAACTGTCCAACGCATTATTAAAACCTGGAAGGATAGTGGTGAACCGTCAGCTTCGCGGAAGAAATGTGGACGGAAAGAAATCTTGAATGATCGTGATCGGAGATCACTAAAAAAATCAACAGCAGAACTCACGGCTATGTTTAACAGTTAAAGTAAGAGAGACGACAATTTACAGGATTGGGACTAAACAGCTGTGTGGCCACAAGAAAGTCACTTGTTAGTGAGACTAATCGGAAACAACTTCCATTTGCTAGGGAGCATAAAGATTGGACTGTGGAGCAATGGAAAAGGTCATGTGTTCTGATAAGTCCACATTTACCCTATTCCAAAGGGCGTCAGGGTAAGAAGGGAAGCGCATGAATCGATGCACCCGTCATGCATAGTGCCCACTGTACAAGCCTCTGGAGGCAGTGTTATGATCTGGGGTTCTTCAATTGGTCAGGACTAGGCTCAGCAACGTTATGGCATTAAAAATGAAGACAGCTGACTACCTGAATGTACTGAATAACCAGGTTATCCCATCAATGGATTTTTTTCCATCCCTGAAGGCATGGGCATATTCCAGGACGACAATGCCAAGATTCATTGGGTGCAATTTGTGAAAGAGTGGTTCAGGGAGCATGAAGAATCATTTTCACACATGAATTGGCCACCACAGAGTCCTGACCTGAACCCCATTGAAGGTCTTTGGGATGTGCTGGAGAAAACTTTATGGAGTGGTTCGAATCTCCCGTCATCAGTACAAGATCGTGGTTAAAAATTAATGCAACTCTGGATGGAAATAAATGTTGTATAATAAAAGGTTTTCGAAACAATGCCATAATGAATGAGCACCATAATCAAAGTTAAAGGTGGTCCAACAAAATATTAGAGTATGCAACTTTTTTTTTTTTTTTTTTTGGCTAGGCAGTGTACATGTGTATTTATAATGAACTACTACTACTGTGAACTACAAACTCTTGAGATTTCAATCCTCAAGACCTGCATCAATAAGAAACACCTGTTTTTTTTTTTTTTGTCTCTGTCCATGGTGCTTTAAATAGCAGGAACTGTAAACTGTTTCTTTATGGTCACTGAAGCCAAAAAATGACTACTATGAAAATACGTTTTGTTTCCCCCAATGTTTAAATACGCTCTCCTGTCTTGGTATAATATGAGGAGGCAACTACAATGAATTCGTAAGTTGATTTGCCAAAGTAAGCATTTTGGCTCTGTGGAGCTATCAAAACATTGCTCTGTTTGTTTGAGCATCCCGAGCAACCCAAAATAGCAACTTGGCTTAACCAATTCTGTTAGTTTGGGGTGGAATATCTGATTGATGACTAATGGGAAACGGGCAGTGTTTAAGAACCTGTTTGAAAAGTCATTATTTTTGCAATTCCGTTTGGTGTCACTAGTGGCACAGAAATTACACACCGCTTTACTAGCGGCACCAAACGGAATAAAAAAAAAAAAAAAGTATGTTTTCAAACATCCTTTGCAAACACTCCTTAGAGTCATCATGCCCTTTCACACTCTCTGATTCCCTATGAACAAAAAGGCCATACTAAATAAAAGGTGATAAATGTTTAACGTCATAATAAACAAGACCACTATAGCAGAATCACACCAGACAAAGTGTGGCAGAGGAGTCAGTTCTTCCGATAACATTGCCGGATTAAACGGCAGCTGGGTGTGTGGGGGATTTAGCACATGAGGTTGGATGGTTCTTCTGGTAACTAGTAAGCATAACGATACATATTCAGAGTATTTTACTAATCTGGAACTCTACAGTAATGAGCTAACTTGTATGGCGATACCTTGAGTGCAGCTTACCTGCCAAGAAGCAACTTGGCAAATTTGGCTTCTCCATCTAACCCCAAAAATTCCCTCAAAGTCCTTACCATGTCAGTGTGATGCCATTGTTCACTCTGGTTTTACTCCATTATCTGTGTCTTGTGGCCAGTCTTCAAATTTTGGCTTTAACATCTGAACCAGGCGAAGCTAAATTTATTTTCCTCTGTACACATCTGCTATGGATGTTCATATTCTCCCAGCTGATATGTCGCCATGCCCCAGACTCACTCTATAGGTTGAGCTAGAAAGGTAGGGCTGAGCAGACCGCTCAAAATATAAACATCAATGTTTTGATAGCGCCTGGGAGGCTCTATCTTTTGGGGTAAACCCACGAATGGCTTTCTTATAGTTGTCAATTAACAATAAACTGTGATAGTAGAATGTATTTTGACATAAAGTTACGTACTTCACCTTTAAGAACAAAACAGAACAAAAACGCATTTCACGGCAGAACAGTTAAACTGTTAGAGTGCAGTTAGTCTGCATCCAGAAGTAAAAATTAAATTTTCTTCCAAAGGGTAATTGATTTTTAACTATAACTGCTAAATCTTTAAATACAGACCTTATTCACAGCAGCACCATCCTTGATTTTTGATGGGAATGACAACGAGGCTGTGAGGACAGACATACAGTCTCTTCAATGGGTTGTACTGCAGTTTAAAGTGTTTTTGGATCGTTCCGTGGACAAAACATTTAAAAAACATCTTTTCAAGAACTTTCAGTAGACACAAAACTCCAGACAACATGAGTTCAGATCAGATGTGATCTAGCAGCTTTTTACAGTTTTATACTCTTCGTGCCATTGAAGAGATGGTAATTCTATACCTCACAGCCTTGTTGTCTTTACCATCAACAAATCAAAGATGTCGCTACTGTGAATAAGGTCCATCATGATCTGTTGAAGCTATCAGTCTGCATTAATTCAGCTTCAAGAACTACACTACCCATGATCCTGAGGGGGAAAATCCACCAATCATAGAATCAGTGGCAAACAAAGAGTGCCAAAAAAGCCCTGCAGCAACCGGCCACTTCCATGACGTGCTTTAAATGACCAATTAAAGTTGGTCTCCCTGCATTGTCAGACTACTTATGTTAGCTAATATAATTCTTAATATTTTGCAATGAACTTTAAATATATTGTTTCTATACTTATCAACAACTTTAAATCAGTAGTTTCTATTTTTGTATAGTTTTTAATTAGATTGTCAGTGCTTCAAGGGATTGTAGTTCATTACCTCACTGTCTTGTATACAGTGTTTTACTTTTGGCTTTTTGTCTGATTTTCAAATATTTGCTGGGGGTGTAAGATCAGGCTCTCATGCTCTGTCCTCTACCGTCAAAGGGGTGTTTTCATATGGCCTGAGGGATCCCCCTTCATAACCCATTTTCCCCCAGTTTGTGAATCTAAATGCTTGGTTCCATCTGACGCTGTTGTTTGAATCCTTGTATAGCTCTTCAGCTGAACAGGAAACAGTGGAGGGGGTGATTATCTCTTTCCTCTCTGGAGAGAATGTGAATATGAGCTCTGTGCTAAGCTGGAAAAATGTAGTGCTTCATATGTAATTGCGAACATTTATTATGAGAACCAGGCTGATAATATTTTTTCAATAGTAACCTATGGTGTTTAATCTGTCTAGTAGTTTTGCTTACACCAAATATTTAAAATGGTTAGAGATGGCTTCCATTGCTTGCTCTAAATTTGTTCCAGTCACATGATTTGGGGTCATTCTGTGTCAACTTAACTGGAGGTCCCTGACATCAAATTATGTTTTTATTTTTTTTACTGGATAAAGAAGTACATGCCATGGATCAATATTTACTGAGTAATCCGTTATTTTGTAGAGGGGAGCTAAAAAGAAAAATTTTGCCTATGATTTTGGAGCAAAACTACAGTTCTAAAAAATAACCATAGAAAGGTGGCAGCCTCATTATTTGTATTTATTCTTTGCACAGAGATAGGTAGGTCTATTACTTCAGAAATCAGTTGAATTCAGCACCCCTTGTTGCATTATACGCCAGAGTCCAAAATGTAAAAAAAACTTTGTTTTTCCAAAGTTGAAGTGCCTATACAGTGTTTCCCACAGGATTTTGTGACACTATGGTGGGTGGACCTTGGACCCTCTAAGGGGGTCCAGGGGCATGGTCCGCCTGAAGAAAATTTTGAACATTATAAAGTTAAATGCATCAATCTGGTGCACATTGAGAGCAAAATTAAAAGGCTAGATCTATGAAAAAGTTTGTACTCTTGTAAAAAAGTTTGTGCTCTAGTAGTCATTTAATCATAAAGTACCTGCCCTGCTGCCCCTCTCTGAATATCTGTCCCTCAATGAGAGTCAGCTGAGGCTGTCTCTCTTGCTGCCCCTGCTGTCTCTTCTGCTACAAAGGAACAAGTAACATTAAAATTCCACTGTTACTCCAGTTTATTTCTTGACAAAAGGCTATGAATAATCTGTTTGGCTATTGACTTGCCATCTAACTATGCTAGCTATCCTAGACAGCTACCTCTGTAGCTGTTTCTTCCTCATCTGGTGGTGGATTTCGCTCTCTCTTCTTGAAATATAAAAAAAATGTGCATGATCTGAAAATCAAGGGTACAAACATTAAGCTTAAAACAGCAGCGTTACTTCAACTTGATAAGTTAACATTACAAATAGCCTAACGTTACATGATGAGCCAACTTGCTCCTCGGATGCTGAAAATAGTTACGTTGTCAGAGCCACTGGTAATAACATTAACGTTAGATAATTAGCTAACATAGCTAGCTAGATATAATGTTACATACGTTATACATTGTTTTTCACGACAAGCAGCCGGATATGTCAGTCGACATAAGCGAGGAGACTGACAGCTTATGTCGTTAGCTAACTTGGCTAACATTAGATTAACGTTAATTATCAATGATAATTTCTGCAGTAATGTTATCTGTTTGCGGTCATACACTGATAAAATTGTGTTTGGACTAGTGGATAACTGCAGTGGATACTGTAACGTTAGATAACATTACTTACCCCAAATTATGTTGTGTCCTCAAAATGCTTTGGTGTCCCGGATGCAGCCAGTGTGTGTGTGTGTGTGTGAGCATGCGCGCATACGGGGTTTGGGGTTGACAAAATAGACTGTGACAGAACAAACTTTACTTTTTGCATCTTCATATTTAAGGCCCTATATGGTTAAATCCAGACATATGGGGTTCTCTGTGTGGCTCTATGAATAAATTACTCAGAACTAAGATCTGAACCAGAATCTAAAAGGATATTAAGAGATCTTTAATACTTCTTCAGTCCCTCCCTAGCATTCTATCTAACATCATCTTATGTGTTCCACAGAAGAAAGTCAAACGAGTTGGGGAAAAATGACAAAATCTTTGGGAGAACTATCCCTTTAACTAAATCATGGCTATTCTGGATTTTTGCTGTAGTCAGTATTTTAGTAAATAAAGATATTTTTGCTTCATATCTAGAGCTAGATACTCTTAAGCAGGTCCAAATAAAATCAGATGACTTTGTATTGTATTTACTGTGCTGATTTTGGGGTAAATTTGTGGAATGGATTTACAAATGGTAAAATGTGTTAAACAGTGCTGAGAGTACTAGCCTAGATTTGTACTGGTATCTAAAAACATTATCAAAGTAGTCAACAAATATTTAATGAATGAACATGCAATGGGCGGAGGTTGTGGAGCACTTTGTGGATGATGGAAATCTGAACATTA
This sequence comes from Myxocyprinus asiaticus, assembly GCF_019703515.2. Taxonomy (NCBI): domain Eukaryota; kingdom Metazoa; phylum Chordata; class Actinopteri; order Cypriniformes; family Catostomidae; genus Myxocyprinus; species Myxocyprinus asiaticus. The sequence continues at coordinate 36,692,905 of NC_059375.1, forward strand.
GAACATCATGTCAAGAAAGGACCAATCATCATGTTCTCCTCTGGCTATGCCTGGATGGATATGTGTTTTGCGTTGGATGGGTCACAGGGCATCTGTCCATATGATTCGCCTATTGCCTGCGGGGATGAATCGCTAACAGCTGTTTTCTTCTCTATATCCTCCACTGAGAAAGCATCTGTTTGGTTCACACCGTAAAGGGTTGCTTGTGTCACATATGTTTAGTTTAAGACCGCTGTAGACATTTATTTGCAGTGCAGTGTTCTGGTTAGATTTATTTTGCGTTTTTTAATACAATTACATTTTTAACTACATTTATTTTTCATTTTCTAAAGAAATACGAATAGTTCTTGCCAGTGGCAAACTTGCCGCCATGATAGGGGTGTTTTCTGGGTGGTTGGGAGGTTGCCATAATTTGAGGTATCATTTGTGCCTGTCACACAAACAGTGTTCTGAAGCTCTTAAGTTTAAGACTTAAGAGTTAGGGGTTTGTTGAAAGTTTGAACCCTGAGGAATAGTAAAAGTGATGCTTGCCTTAGCAAACACCGCTAAGAAAGTATGAAAGAGGAAGGCCATTATTCTCAAAGACTGATGGGAGAGATCAGTGTTAGTCACTAGCTGAGCCATACAACAGTTCCCAGTCATCTGACATCTGAATCATCTGATCTTCAGGTGATTTACTTTCTGGTGTTTTTATTTGTCTCTCTCTCTCTTTGGGGAGCATTATTGTGCTATTGCTTATGAGATGGATGATAAGGAAGGAACTTTATAAAATATCCTGTTGTGTGTCAGGCTGCACACTGTAAACGTTTCAAACCAGTCTTACAACTGCTAAAAGAAAACAAATTACTCCATGTGACTGATAAAAAATGACAACAGACCATAGTCTTATAGTTTAGTATTTATGCTGCATTTCATCAAACTTGGATTTCAATTCCGATTCCAGTGTAACTATTCCAGTTCTTTTAACAATTCTTTTATTTAGCGGCATCTCCCATAAGACATGTTTGCATTGGTTCAGCTGCATTTACCTTCCTTAAGGTAAGGAAGATTGGTCACATCTGCGAGAAAAATTCTTCGGAAGTCCATCTTGCGAAATTAGGGCTGTAACAATTATGCCATTTGGCTGACGATTAATTGACAAACAAATAATTGTGATTATGACAATTAATTGTCTGTTTTAGAGCTCTCACGATTATGGTGATTAATTGTCTGTTTTAGGGCTTTCACAATTATGACGATTGGGCTAATTGTCATACAAATCAGTATGCTTCTGTCATGGGTGAATGTGTGCTTCATAAACATTAGTAGTCATTTATTCATATTTTACTTTTGCATAATTTACTTGGACATTGAAAATAATTAGAGCTGTCAGAATTAACGCATTAAAGCATGCATTTAATTTAAAAGGTTTAATGCATTAAATTCTCTTAATCGTGATTAACGCATTTACAGCATAAACACTGGTGTGAGAGGCGGAACCTTTGTAATGTGTCCGCCCGGAGTCATAACGCTGACGCACACACCACAAACAGACATACAACAGTGCCAGAGAGAGAGAGCCTACAAGCTTAGCATAAAACAGCATAATGCTGCAGTCCTATAGACATTCTATGGGCGGTCGTGAAATGCTAGCTGACTGTTACACTCTCTCCTATAATAGAGCCGCAGAGGTTGTTATCTCGATAAATACAAGAATCTCTGACAGCGCTTCCCTGTCAGGGATAAAATGATGGAGAAAGGACCTCTTATGCTGCATTCCATTCAAGTCGGATGTGAGCTATTCCTACTTTATATCTCCGATCTCCGACCGTAAATGCATTACATTGCCCGATATTTGGAAAATTACATTTTAAGGAAATAAAACTACAATGCTCCCGTTATCTTAGCAGGGGTTCGACTATTACCAGAGACGTCTTCTAGGCAACCCAACTGATAAACAATAATGCAGCGCTAGCATTTGTGCTACAGGTGTACGATCATCAATAAAAGAGTTTAATTTAACACCAGTTTCTGCAGGTGTTTGTTAAACAAGCTTTAATATCTTCTAATATGGAAACTTGAACTCATTTATCGATATTACTTGATAAAGTGAATGTTTATCACTTACTTTGTATATCTCCCTGGGTGCCGACGTGTTTGTGTGAAGTCACGCACCTGCATCTCTGTGAAATCGATGTTGAAAATTTCAGCACAAACTTCCAAGTTGGAATTCTGACTTCAAGTGGCGTTCCATTGCACGTCTTCTAGTAGGAAGTTGGAAAATCCTACCTTCCATGTTGAATGGAAGGCAGCATTAGCTCTATTTGATGTACAAAACAAGCCCAGATGGGACTTGTGATAGAAATCAAGTATTTTTCAACCTATGTAAGGCATATTTTAATTACCACAGAAGCACACCAAATCTTAACTTTCATCAAAATGCAAAAAGAGATGTGTTTGTTTGCAAGCACTTTCATGGTGAGTTCAAAGCAGTACTCGATGCTGGTGTTAACGCTCTGACACGAATCATGAACGCAGCTTCACAATTGCTGTAATAAAGCGGATAGCCACAGTCTACCAGCTGATTAATATTGTGGAGGAAAAGAGTTTAAGAGATTTAATGCCCATTGCAATGAAAATAAAACCAATGTGGGGAGACTATTTGTTCAATTAGTCAAACTTCCACTTAGAATTTGGGAAACGTTTAATGTTACTTGAATTGGTGATATTTTAGTGCATTTCTACCTTGTGTAAGGCTTTGTTTGGAAAATGTTAATAAAGCATTATATTGCTACATATTTAGGGTGACCATACGTCCTCTTTTTCCCAGAAATGTCCTCTTTTTCGGACCTCAAAGCTTCCGGATGGGATTTCTAAATTTGCGAAAATGTCAGGGATTCGGCTTTAGTTGCATTATGATGTGCATCTGGTCTAATACTTCATTGTGTGTGTGCGCGCGCATATTTGCATTGCTTTAACCCCTCTTTGTAAGTCCCGCCTTCTCATACACCAATTGGTCGATTATAAGAGGCTTGCAGCAATTATTGGCCCAATTCCTGCCTGTCAATCTCTCCGCGAACGCACGAAGCACTGGTGTGTTTGGCATCAAACAGTTGCTTGACAGTAGCAGCAAATGACAAATGAGTGGAAACAGTGCCCAAACGAAAGTGCATATATATATATATATATATATATATATATATGTTATGCTAATAGAGTGTCTTTTTCACTGTATTAAAGTTTGCATAGTAACACTGTTTTGAACCCTATATCCCCCCTATAGGAATATGGTCACCCTAACATACTGGGTACAGTTCATAAAATATGCACTTTTCTCCACTGTATTACACCCTGTACAGCTGAAAACATCTTGCTTTACAACTCTCTTTTGGCAACACATCCATTTTCCATCTTGCAGTAGAAGTAGAGAATAGACTATCAGAGGTATTTTATTATGGTGTTCTGTCCATATAGGTGGAAGACAAGAGACGTAAAAAAAAAAATCACTTACTTCTGGTGTGTGTGAGTGTGTCTGTGTGTATATATATGAATTAGAACCGGTTCTCGATTCCCAACTCTATACACACATCTGGAATCATACATATTTTTTACTTTGCTCTCTGGTCTGTCAGAGCCTCATCTAATGCAGAGGCGTAAAACTATCAAATGTTTCTACTCACCTACTAGCTCTTCCTTTTCTTCATTCTTTGCTTTGTGTTCATTGTCTAAGTCTTTGTTTTCTTTTTGTGTCTTTTGACTGTAGTTCTGCTTCTCTGTTTCTGTTGTACATCTACTTTTGGCATAGTCTTCTATCTTTCTCTCTCTCTCTCTCTCTCTCTCTCTCTCTTCCGCCCTCCTCATCTTATTGTTTCTTTTTATAGACCAAATAGGCCTCTTTACATCCCTCATAAATGAACATGAAGTGGAAGGAACCGTTTAACGGCCAAGATGTTTGTGATGCAGCTTTCTTAGAATTGTGACCGTCAAGAGAAAAGATGCATCGAAATCAGCCAATTACAGGCAGAACAGAGCCATTGTTGGACTTAAAACTGAAAACATTTACTGAAAAACAGCCACTGGAACAGTCTGGTCTTGCATAGTGCCTGAACAGTGTTTTAAAGTGCATTTTTGCACCTTTGCACCTATAAATCTGTTGAATGATCACTCAAAAAGCAACAGTTTTTTAATAAAGCTTAAGCAATGTTTGCACACAAGCCAGAATTGATTGTGAGTCATAAGTCTTGTGGGAATTTTAGAAAATAGCCAACATCATGCCTTGTGATTTATTTTTCTTTCAGTATCTATATGTGTAATTTCCCCTCTGCTCATGCTCATGAAGGGTAGTCAACAATTCAGTTCAACAATCCAGAAAGTTGAATATTTTCCCTTTATTAGTGAATATTTTTTTGTTTTGTTTTTAGAAGCGTAATCCTCTCAAAAGTAAACACTAAATTAAGTCTCTAAATGTCTATATATTAACATAATGTAGAACATTACTTTATAGACTGCGATATTCATTATTTTAGACATGCCCAGCTTTATTTAGAACCTAGCACTCAGATTTGCCCTTTTCTCTGTTAATATGAGTAGGTTATCTCTCTCCACATGGAATGTGAATGGGTTGGGGCACCCCATAAAAAGAAGGAAGGTTATTTCTTTTCTTAAGCGTAAGAAATATGATATAGTGTTTCTTCAAGAAACGCATCTTTCCCCGCAGGAAGCTGAAAAATTTGGGAAGATATGAGATGGACATATTTTCTTTAGTGCTGGCTCAAGTAATAGCAGGGGCATCATTATACTGATAAATAAACATCTACAATTCAAATGTCTCAAACAGATTAAAGATAAATTAGGAAGAGTCATTATTGTTGTAGGAGAAATTCAGGGGCAAATGCTGATTTTGGCTAGTATTTACCCACCTAACGCTGATGATCAGGGCTTTTTTATAGATCTTGAAGGGATGTTGCAAGCTGCTGGCACCCCTCATGATATAATATTGGGAGGAGACTTTTGATGGACTCATAGTGAAGCAAAAGTGTGTAAGCCCCCTAGAGCAACATTGACACTTTACAGGATGTGTAAAATCTTGGTCTTACAGATATTTGGAGACTTTTGAACCCATCTGGTAGGGACTATAAATTTTTTTCATCAGTCCATAAGATTTATTCTAGAATAGATTATTTATTTCATTTTTTTATATCGAAGTCCCTCATTTCATCTGTTGTTGATTGCTCAATTGGAAACATTTTAGTCTCAGATCACGCCCTGGTGAGTTTAGAGATGTTGCCACATATGGAGAAAAATAAATCATATAGTTGGCACTTTAATGTATCCCTTTTGCAAAACCCTGATTTCCAACAAATGTTAAAGACCGAAATCAGTGTTTATATGGAGACCAACTGGTCCTCAGTATCCTCTGTGGGCGTGGCTTGGGAGGCACTTAAGGTGGTTCTTAGGGGCCGGATCATTCAGTATGCCTCATTCATCAAAAAATCCAAAGCCCGAGAACTCGTGGAGTTGGAAGGGATTATTAAAAGTGCAGAGGCAGAGCTGAAGCACAGAATGTCGTCTGATGGCCTCAGAGAATTGACTCGATTGAAATACAGATATAATGCTATTTTGTCGCGGAAAGTGGAGTTTTGGTTATTCAGGGCAAGACAGTCATACTTTGAGTCGGGGGCCAAAGCAAGGAAGCTTTTGGCTAGATATATAAAACAGAGAGAGTCTTTTTCTACCATTCCCTCAGTGAAATCTGCTGGTGGTGAAATTTTTACTTCGGCCGTTGATATTAATAATGCCTTTAAAGAATTATATCTTGATATTTATAGTGATTTATTTTCATTCATATACAGTGAGGTCCAAAAGTCAAGAACTGGTTGAAACTCTTTAATTTTAACATGGAAATAAGCAAAGATTTTGGACTATTTTTGGAACAATTTAAAAAAAATGAAAAGTTGGTGTAAACTGAAGAAAATAAATATTTAAGACATTGCACCATGTTTGGGTCATTATTAGTCAAATGGAAGTAAATTTGTGTCATTGACCATTTTAGCTCTGGTACAGAAGGTCATATTGCCTTGCTGTTATTGAAGCACACATGATGCTCTTTTGAACATTCTCAAATCCATGCCAGCTCAAATGCATGGTATTCATTAAGCAAAATGGGGACATACCAAATAAATACTAATAAATTCTGAAATTCATGCATAACTTTAGTAAAAAGTTTAATTGAAAATGTTTATGCTGATAATATTATTGGTCATAAAACTTTATTAAATTGAACTCAGTTGTGCAGATGATGCTAGGAAACCAAAGAATGTGAGGTTCCTGGACGATTTTTCATAAAAACAGTGGGCAGCTTCACTATTTAGAAAAACTCATGCACAACTGTCACAAAAAGATAAAAACAGTTATTGATTATCGAGGAAGCAACACACCATAATAGCCCCTTTCCCCCATACAGTAGCGGTACTGCACACTCAGAGAGACTTTTACCTTTTGCATACACAAACAAAAGAACCCCCATAGTGATGTCATATAGTGTAGACCATTTTTCTTCTGACGTTGTTTGCATATGCAATTTTAAAGCAACAACAACACCAATGGAGGATGCCAGGATTGGAGCTACTGTACGCTTTTGTTAGGGCTGTTTTACATAAACTGTCTTCAGGTTACACTCTTTACACTGGGCGAGTGAGCCGTTCATGCGGTGCTGATTCCCTGAAGCCTTAAAATGCACTATACACCTCTTTATCAACACAATCTTTTACAATAAAGGTTTTTATGGCTCAAATTTAAATACTGTACTGAACTACTCATCCATTGACTGATTGGTTTCTGCATCATACGTGTTTGATCATATGTGCACTCAACTATATATATTCTCTTGAAATCACTGTGACTGGGCAGTATAATAGATGTTCTATTAATGTAAAAATCATTTATACACGAAACCGTCACACACTCTCCACACCTTCAGATGCTGTCACTTGAAGATGCCGAAAAGCATGTAACATGCAATGCTGTAGAGCCTGTCTCCCTCCCTCCCTCTCTCTCTCTCTCTCTCTCTTCCTCCCTCTCTGTCTTTTCTTCCTGTTCCCTCACTCATTCAGAGCTCATGACCCATTCTGCTTGGAGTTAACAATGTCTTAGCTGTGAGGGTGGGGAGGTTCTTCCAAACGCATTGTATTGGAAAAGCCACCTGAGGTTGTCCCCCAGTTCCTCACTCCCTTTCAAAGCAGTGTTGGGAAAGACAAGACAGAATATACTGAGCTTGACTGCACCCTTGAGGTTTAAAGAAGACCTTCCTAAAGGCTTGCCTCTGCTTTACTGTAAAACAGCAGTCATCCACACTCTCATGGCCTTTACTTCTTCCAACATGATTCGGAGGTTGCATTTTCACTCAAAAATAAAATATGTACCCCTCTGACGGTTAGGTTTAGGGTTGGGTTAGGGGGTAGAGTTCATAAAATATGCATTCCTGTTCACTGTTTTACATTTACAACTAAAAATACTTTCTTTTGGCACCACTCTGTGGACAAGCTGAAGGCTGAGCTCCAAAAAGGGCCGGTAGCTTCAAACCGCCAGGAAAATATACAGAGCCCCTAACATAACCCTAACACTAACCGTGTTTGGAGGTGTTGCCCCAGTTTGGAGATCTCCGGGCTACAGCTATACATCATTGGAGAAACTGGAGCACATATGTGCCCATACATTCAACAACACTTCCAGCTTCAGCCACTGGGGGCTGTGATTCGAATTTTGGTAAAAACAGACCTATTTCAGCAGCAAAATGACTAGATCGACTGTCACCAAATCACAGTGTGATCAATCTAGTCATTTTGTTCAGACAATGTACTTGATATCCAGTTGATATAGCTAGTAATGTATGTGTCAGTATGAGAGACTTTCACATACAACAATCAAGATTACACACAGATGGAGACGCATTCCAAAAATCAGATTTTAATAGCACTATAAAAGCACTTATGGATGTGGTTTGGATTGAATTTGCAAACATAATATAGACATGCAGACTACATAAAGACTTAAAGTACATGAAGAAGAGCAATGCTAACACTAGCTAGATAACTACTGAATGCCCCTTTAAGTACCGATGTTACAGTGTTGTTAGACGCTATACTGCCATCTTTTGACATGGATCAGCATGATGTCTCTGCTGCCCCTGTCAGCTTTGGAATATCATTTGCATCTGGAAAATGTTGGAGTTTAGAAATTACCTCAAAGTTATTTATTACTCCTATAATATAATTGCTTTTCCTAAAAACAAACGTCAGAAATCAAGTGAACATGCTTCTGTTGTAAAGGATAGAGTATTATTGTCCCTCATATCAATAATCTTTGGAGACTGTCTATGTTTCACGTTATTTCTAAAGACAGTTATTACGTTTATTAGAGAACTGCTTAGCATAATATAAACCTCAATTAGCTAGCTATACAGAATGTTATGGTAAAGGAAAGATTAGAATTGTTTTTGATGATCAAATTTAACATGTCCATGAATACTGTAGCAACCAACGTCATGGTTTACACAAAATCCACAACAATCGCTGTGCCAAACTACTTTGCTCTAAACGAATGAAGATGTAGATGCCTTACCGTTACCATTTTTTCGGTCTTCTTGCTTGAAGCAAGTTGCTTCAGATCTTTTTTTGCTTCTTCCGAAGTACAACTACTGGATCTTCTGTTGTCTCCGCTGCTAAAGCATGATAAATAAGTATGTTCCATTGTGTTCTGTCACCATGACAAATTCCTTGTGTGTGTAAGCATACTTGGCAATAAAGCTCATTCTGATTCTTTTCGCTCTTCGTATCACCAAACAACAATGTTCTAAGCATAGCCAAGCATATCTATCTACACAGGCGACAGCCAATGAGCACAGGGATTCTCTTCTTCAACGTTTAGTGAAACACCGCGGATCATGTGATTTCGACATGGTAAAACACATTGAAGGGGGTGACCCACACCATGTAGAATGAAACACTTTTTATAGAAAACTATAACGAATACAGTCTTCATCTCATGTGTGTACAACATTCGGATCAAACTTCACAAAAACACAATTCATTTGTTAATGTGTAAAACTTTTTAAATTGGCTCCAAACTACTGAATGCACCTTTTAAAAAAAAAAAAAAAAAAAGATTTTTTACTGCTTGTCTTAAATAAATAAATAAATAAAAAAAAAAAAAGCCTATTTGTCATTTTGGCAGCTTTTCTTCAACTGAGGTCTTGGATTTTACCTGGAGAGTGTATTAGCATACATATGAAGTTCTTGACTTTCTTTAATGACTTTTAAATGGCTTGCATTTCCCACAGTTTTAATACATGAATGTTGGCTTTCCCTCAGGCACATCACTCCAATTCATCGCATGAAATACGCATTTCTTTAACTCCCAGTGCATGAAACCATAAAACTGTAGACTTGTGTTGAGGAGGTTGAAGTCAATCATGTTTTTCACTTCTGTGAGTGAAGTTTTGTCTTAGCTCTCAGCTGACCATACTTTCTACACAGCTGTTCTCCACCTACTGTGACCATCACACAGCTGAAAGTTTGGCTAAGAACTTATACAGAAAGTACACTCACCACTGAGCTCAACAGAAAATGTCTGAATCCCAATTCGCATACTTCTACAAAGTATGAAAGTTTTTATTGCACTGGCAATGGTGAAAACTTAGACATAGCAACCATAATATAATTTTTTTTATATCAAAGATAGCATTGTGTGAGGAACAGGGTGGAAAAAAAGAATTTTATGGCTGTGTAGTCTGCCCTTTTACTCGTGATATGCGGAAGAGGGAATAAAAAACATTGTTGTAGCGCCTCTAGTGTTCATTTCGTCCAAAGTGATTACAACGAGCTACGCAAAAATCATTTTGCAAAAATGTAGGTATAGTAATGTGATTCTAAGAGACCAGGTTGACTAATCACTTGTTCAGACAAGCAAACTATGTAAACACTGAATGAGTATCATGTTAGAGGATCTTAGTTTACATTTTATAGTTGTCTTAAAGGAATTTCTAGAAATTGGGCATCTTGCCCTAACGGCCTGACCTGGGATCAGTTATCAATTTCATCCATGTAAAAATATTCTATCTAGGCCTGCGATAAGGGTCCTGAACTCCAGTATTTGGCTGTTGGTTGCCTGTGTGGAGATCTTCCTTCAGGCAACAAACTACTTGATTCTGGCCTGCTTGTACCTCAAAGTATAAAGGCTTTGTCTGTGATACCTCATTCACATTCAGTTTTATAGCAGATCTATTCAGGGGGATGGTATGATTGGCGTTTGAAAAGGCCGTTTTATCCAGGCCTGTGGCCAGCTATGCTCAGGTTGAGCATTTCAGTTACCCTAAGGGAATTTTTGTGTGTGAAAGTAGTGGAAACTGAAATGCAAACACAAAGCAGTTTACTGAATCACTGAACTGAAATAACCCTGGACTGTTTGTGTTGAAAGGTATGAAGAGTATTTGAATATGATAACAACCACTTACGAAAAGCTGGAAAACTTTTGTGGTTGATGTGGATGTGCCAAAATTGTTTTGAAATTGGATCCATGTATTAGATTCCAAACAGGCAACTTTGTGAATAATTTACCTTTAGCATTTGATATGCAGAAAACATTGTATTATGTGTTTGTATTATATACTGTATTTATATATTTGTTAAAACTTCATAATAACTTTCATTTATAAGTCATTAAAACATATAATGCAAGGCTGTCAAATTAGAAAAAAAGATTCACGCATTCAGAGTGAATGGGCCCTTAGGTGAAGGTCTTTGGCGGTTATGTCTTGACTATGATTTGCTCTTTATCAGTGTCTCGCTGCATAAGCATTACGTACTTATACAACTGTATGAAAAACACTGTGGTATCAGCATCTCGCTGCATAAGCATTTGGTATGTATATACAACTGTATTTAAAGAAAAGCACTGTGGTACCACTGTTATTATAAAGCTTTAGTCCATGGTAGTTATATGGCACCAGTATAGGCTACTGTGAAACACTAAGTTAACATAGAATGGTCTATTGAAGGAATTGGTTTTTTGTTTTGTTTTTTTTTTTGCACGCGAATTTCTCCTGTACTGACGGAGCCCCCCAGTGTAAGTTCTTTAATGCGCGCTGTAATTAAAAAAAAATTAAAAATCTTACCTTACACTTCACAGCAGATGCACTGGTGGACAGATTATATCACAGCAGGTGCACTGAAGGTCAGATTATATATTATCAAACATTTAATGTAGTTTTTAGATGTTTATAATAATTCTGATAGATAAGATGTAATTGCGAATGCACTTGCAGGCTATGTGCACGGCCATATTGTTTACATTGCAATGCAGCATGGGATTCTGAGTTCGCCATAGAAGCATAGAAGGTTCTAAAAACCTAGCCCTTCCACTTTCCCAGCACCGGAAGTGGTTAGAATGAGTGACGGACGGAATGGGAGAAGACTCGAGTGGATTGACTAGTTTGTATATTCTTTCTTTGAGGTCGAATGCCCACATCACTGCATCAAAACCGTGTGATCTAACGGTAACGGCTTTAAACTTTTGTTTCGAGATTGTTTGAATGTTTGTAACATATAAAAATAAAGATATTGTGATGTTAAAAAGACTATTTGAGCAGCTGGTTCATTATGACAACCACTTCAGTCCCTCTTTTGCTGGTAAACAGCAGCATGAATGCAGATCACACCAGTTTGATCATACGTGCGGAAGGGTTAATATTTGAGCATATGAATTGGCTAAATCTTTTGACTTTATAATTTTACACACATTTGTTAACAGCCAGATATGGTCTTTGTAATAAACAGTCGCTACAACACGGTGCTGGATTGGTTTTTATTGCTTTTTTGTGCCCTCTTGTGGATGTAGGATACAACGTTGATTTTAAAATCAAATGCCTTGTAGATTTCCCCACTATCTGAAATAATATTTCAGTAATTAGTAATATTTCAGTGAAAAATTTAAATTTAGTTTCTCAGCCCTGTTGACAGCCTTACTATAATCAATCAAATATATAAATAAATACAATCAAAATAATAGTTTATGCACATTAAAATAAGAACTTGAATGTACATTAACTATTGGTTTTCTAAGCTTACATGTTATGTTTTAAATGTATTATTTCATTATGACAATAACATTTTATACAAAGTCATTATTTACTTATCCCTATGTTGTTTAAAACATCTTTGCTGTTATTTTATTTCTGTGGAACACAAAAGGAGAATTGTTGTCAGTATGTCAACAATAGTCACTGTGAGCCAGTGGCGTAACTTGGATCTTATGGGCCCCAGTGCAAAGAACCTGTCGGGCCCACTCCTTGAGGAGCCTGGGTCATTTATCATCACCCGCCGGGCCCGCAGTCATTTTATGGTTCCTTTTTGGTAGACTGTTGCGGACCCCCTCTCACCCCGGCTCTAAGGCGGCTGCCCATCCTGCCCCGTAGTTACAGCTTGCAGGTTTGTAACGACATGAGGGTGAGTAAATAATGACAGAATTTAATTTTAGAGTGAAATATCCCTTCAAATTAGCAAGGTTTGACAATGCAGTCCCTTCAGAAAGCAGCATACTTTTCTGTGCTCATTAAAACATAGAATGTAAATAAGGCAATTGTTGCTGACAGGTCTTCCTCTAGTGTCTGAAAGGAAACCACCATTTCTGAAGCACTTTTTGTTGTTCATTACTTTCATCATTTTATTTATTTAGTCTGTTCATCTTTTCTTAGTATAGAGGGACGTCTGGGAGAAAGAAAAAGAAGGTGAGAGAGAATGTGAGAGGGCTACATTTAAGGTAGAAAGAAGGATGGGTGGTAGAAAAGGACACAAGGAAATGATGGGGGACAGTGAAGAGGTGGGGTAAACATTGGCAGAAGAGGAGGGGTGGGGAAGAGGCTGGAGAGAACGGTGTTAGAGAAACGAAATGGGAGGGACACAAGGGGGATGAAAGGAGTTCAGACAGAGGATTATGAGAAAGAGTAGCGTGGAAGTCTCCATGAAAGAGAAAAAAGACACAGTGCAGCCCATGTGAAGCCAATTTCTGCCTTTTGTCATCTATAACCACCCACTGTCTCTCTCTATCATAGAACAGTGCTGTGATTCACCAGGAATTAAAGTGCTCAACATCTCTTTTGTTCGATATAATAAAGTTTAATTTAAGCCTTAAAGAAATGAGCGTTGAAAACTGCAGATTTATTCAGAATGTGTTGAGATTGGCTTCTGCACATAAATTGTGAATCCTCTCTCAAAAGACTGTTTAGACTCTTAAATACAGTTATTAGTAGGGGTTTTCTAAGACAAGCATCACTATTAAAAGACTACCCTCAGGATATCCACAGTCATGGAAAACATCTGAATATCAAGGAATTTAAACATTTGGATTTTCCAAGCTTGGAAAAATCATGCAAGTGAATAAAAACGTATAAAGTCATGGACATTTCTAGAATGACTATAATAATAATATATTATATTTTATAATATACATGTTATGTATAAATCAGCTAGACATTGTGAGTGTAATCAGTAATATAGGTTTATTTAGCGCTTTCAATCGATTAAAAATTGTAATCAAATGAATTACTTTATATGCCAATCAATTAATAGAATAAATCGTAAATAATTGCAGACATCAATATTTGCCATGAGAGGCCCTTAAATAAAAATAATTCAATGTATTATGATTAAATATATTTAAATAATTATAAATATAATAAACAATGTGTGTGTGTGTGTGTGTGTGTGTGTGTGTGTGTGTGTGTGTGTGTGTGTGTGTGTGTGTGTACATATGTACACACACTCACACACACTCACACTGGTGGCCAAAAGTTTGGAATAATGTACAGATTTTGCTGTTTCGGAAGGAAATTGGTGCTTTAATTCACCAAAGTGGCATTCAACTGATCACAAAGTATAGTCAGGACATTACTGATGTAAAAAACAGCACAATCACTATTTGAAAAAAGTCATTTTTGATCAAATCTAGACAGGCCCCATTTCCAGCAGCCATCACTCCAACACCATATCCTTGAGTAATCATGCTAAATTGCTAATTTGGTACTAGAAAATCACTTACCATTATATCAAACACAGTTGAAAGTTTGGAATAATGTACAGATTTTTCTCTTATGGAAAAAAAAATGGGTACTTTTATTCACCAAAGTGGCATTCAACTGATCACAATGTATAGTCAGGACAATAATAATGTGAAAAATTACTATTACAATTTGAAAACAAAAAAATTCAGAACTTAAACTACTTCAAAGAGGTCTCATCAAAAAACCCTCCATGTGCAGCAATGACAGCTTTGCTGATCTTGGTATTCTAGCTGTCAGTTTGTCCAGATACTCAAGTGACATTTCACCCCACGCTTCCTGTAGCACTTGCTATAGATGTGGCTGTCTTGTCGTGCACTTCTCACGCACCTTACAGTCTAGCTGATCCCACAAATGCTCAATGGGGTTAAAGATCTATAACACTCTTTTCCAATTATCTGTTGTGCAATGTCTGTGTTTCTTTGCCCACTCTAACATTTCTTTTTGTTTTTCTGTTTCAAAAGTGGCTTTTTCTTTGCAATTCTTCCTATAAGGCCTGCACCCCTGAGTCTTCTCTTTACTGTTGTACATGAAACTGGTGTTGAGCATGTAGAATTCAATGAAACTGTCAGCTGAAGACATGTGAGGCATCTATTTCTCAAACTAGAGACTCTGATGTACTTATCCTCTTGTTTAGTTGTACATCTGGCCTTCTTCATCTCTTTCTGTCCTTGTTAGAGCCAGTTGTTCTTTGTCTTTGAAGACTGTAGTGTACACCTTTGTATGAGATCTTCAGGTTTTTTGATAGCCTTCATTCCTCAAAACAATGATTGACTGACAAGTTTCTAGAGAAAGCTGTTTCTTTTTTTACCATTTTTGACCTAATACTGATCTTAAGACATGCCAGTCTATCACATACTGTGGCAACTCAAAAACAAACATAAAGACAATGTTAAGCTTCATTTAACGAACCAAATAGCTTTCAGCAGTGTTTGATATAATGACAAGTGATTTTCTAGTACCAAATTAGCAATTTAGCATAATTACTCAAGGATAAGGTGTTGGAGTGGCTGCTGTAAATGTGGCCTGTCTGGATTTGATTAATGACTTTTTTCAAATAATGATGGTGCTGTTTTTTACATCAGTATTATCCTGACTATACTTTGTGATCAGTTGAATGCCACTTTGGTGAATTAAAGTACCAATTTCCTTACGAAAACAGCAAAATCTGTACATTATTCCAAACTTTTAGCACCAGTGTGTGTGAGTGTGTGTGTGTGTGTATATATATAAGGTGAGTATAATACTTCAGATAATAAAAATACATTGCATTATTGTGGTTGATGTGTAAAGCATTGATTAGGCAATACAAAAAGTGGCTTTAGAAGGCAATATTTAGTTTTATTTATTTATTCTTTCTTTTTTTTTATAAATTGAACTTTCACTCCATGAAATGCAATCCATTTTACAATTGAATTCATCAATTTGTCCGAAGTAGACTTATTATAATGTTTTTTCTAAGTACACATGTATGTATACATGCATCAGACAGACGCTTTTGGATCATGTTACTTTGGTTGTGACACGTCATAAACAGCCTTTTCAGGATGCAGCAACCTTTTTGACATGGAGTGCCATTTTTCTTTTTCCTGGTCATTGGCTGTGCCTACATCTTGATATAATCCTTCCTTGTGATCATGCAGCATGTTTTCATCAGCTGAATGGGAGTGTGACGAGCGCATCACAAGCCAATCAACTATTTAGCCCTTTTCGGTGAATCGAACCTGCAAAATCTTAAAACTTTATTTCCAGGTTTAATTTATATTTTGAATAGACTCAGATTTTTGAACCCCACGATGTGGGTTTATGTTTTCTCTTTTAATTGTTTAATGTAATTTTGAATGTGACCATGGTTTAGGGAAGGTGTGTACCTGTATGCTGGGTTGGAAATCTCAAGGATTACTAGTGGTGTTTTCCTTATTGCATTACCTGTTATTCTAAAAGCAAAAAGAAACATATGAAACACGAAATGTAGGCTATGATCCACGCAGACTGACCAAAGTAAAGTGGGCATGTTTACGCCCGCGATTAACCGAAAGTGAAGCGCTGCCTGCTTGTGATGCGCAAATGACTTGCACGCGCTGCACGAGTCTGTTGGGTATACTGCAGTCTCGTCATATTTTAACTTTTTGTTTAGCCTCCCATTCAGCTCATGAAAACGCTGCATCATCATGAGGAAGGATTACATCAAAATGTAGATTGGAATGCAGGTGTGGAATTTCATGTGAATAAAATAGTCTACTCCTGTCTTGCTGTTGCTGACATGCCATTGATTACCCCTCCTGGGTTAAACGTAGTTTGAAACTTAGAAAAACATGTCTCGAGACCCCTACAGTGGGAGTTGCTCTCCGCCCAGCTGTTTAAACAAGAACGCATCCTTATCTTGTGCTGTGTCTGCTGTCAGGTGTGCAGTGGCAGTTGCGCTTACTGCCCCATGCTGACTGAGAATCATAAAAAACATGATGGTGGTACAAATTTATAGCTTGAATTTCTACAGTACGATGGTAGGAACATTCCTTATTATGGTCCGGGGGCATGACGAATTGCTTAATTAACTGATTAATGCATTGTTGTTGATTGTTTTATATAATCATACTGATTATTATTTTGTTATAATTATTTTTACCCAGTAATCACAAACTACTAGAAAAGTAATGGGAATTCATTGGTCAAAGTGTGTGGGAACCCTGTGCCCTAGTCGCATGTAAACATTTGAAAGCACCACCTTAACAGCAGGCAGCTAATTGAAAAACAGCCCTGCATTGTCAGTCTCGCTGTGGCTTGTGTGTGTTTGTGTGTTAGAATGGAAAAAGGAATATAGATGGGTGGAAATGACTGTGAGAATGTGTGCAGTGTGTAAATAAATCCTCTTTATTTCCATAGAGGATAAAACAGGTATTCCATTATTCATGTCTGCCTGTTATTAATGCACACTATGTGTGTGTGCGCATTGACAGAGCCTGATAAGGCTGCAAATGGTTGTTGTTTATGCGTTTTTGCAGTAGATTCCAAATGTGTTCTAAAGCAATTCATTATGTTCATAATGATGGCCCGGAGTAGTTCTGATGTCTTCATTGCATGCTATCTTCCCTCTCTCTCTGTCTTTTCCTCTTGTGCACGCACATATACAATCTTTTGTTTCTCCCTCTTCCTATCTATCTTGTTTACACTATTCTGTTTACTCTTTCTCTCCTTGTATTTCTTGTCAACAGTGGGCAGGACTGCTTTACATTCTTTACAAATAAGAGCGATGAAGAAATAAGTGAAAATATAGAGCTGGACAAGCTGAGGTAAAACTTGTTATTAAGGGTTGTTAAACAAAGCCGAGTTTAGTTGTTTACACTTGCCAGACAATTTCACAACTTTACGCATTTATATAGAATTAAGGTGATTTGCGGTCAAGAGTGCATATAGGACTATCTGCATTTTTAAAATGGCTTTGAACCAAATTTGGTTTAAAGAAGTAAAAAATAAAATAAATCTAATGACAAATTGATTCTTTTGTTGTTGAATTCCCAGCAAAAATAACTATATTGTGGTATTCCTGTACCCATGTACTGTATTCTGTATGTGTATATACAATCACTGAGCACTTTGTTAGGAACACTATGGTCCTAATAAAGTGCCCGATGTGGTATTCTGCTGTTGTAGCCCATCTGCCTCATGGCTCCACATGTTGTGCATTCTGAGATGCTATTCTGCTCACTACAATTGTACAGAGTGGTTATCTAAGTTACCGGAGCCTTTCTGTCAGCTCAAACCAGTCTGGCCATTCTCCATTGACGTCTCTCAACAATGAGACGTTTCTGTCCACAGAACTGCTGCTCACTGGATGTTTTCTGCAGAGGGGCCCCCGAACTCCCAGGAGACGGTCACGGCATCTGCTACCATTTTTTCCTAGTCGCTGCTCGCTGGAGGATGTGTATGTATGTAAATGCATGCAGTGGGAGACGTTGATGTAAACACAGAGACAGTGCGCAATGGCTAAACCCATCCGTGTAGCGCTTGGTCAAAGAGTGATAACATTCCGCCTAAACTTGCTCCCCCCGGTATGACGACTGGCAGGGCCCAGCGAAACAGTAAGCCCCGGGGCCCGGAGGATCTTAATGCAGCCCTGGGTGTTTCTGTCTGCAGAACTGCTGCTCAGTGGATTTTTTATTTTTTTTGGGCACCATTCCGAGTAAACTCTAGAGACTGTTGTGTATGAAAATCCAAGGAGTTCAGCAGTTACAGAAATACTCAAACCAGCCCATGTGGCACTAACAATCATGCCATGGTCAAAATTACTGAGATCACATTCTTTCCCCATTCTGATGGTTGATGTTAACATTAAAGGGATAATTCACCCAAAAATAAAAATTCAGTCATTGTTTACTCACCCCTGTGTTGTTATAACCCCATATGACTTTCTTTCTTTTTCTAAACACAAATGGAGAAATTGTGAAAAAACATTGTGTTCAGTGATGTCATACATTGGCAGTTTATGGTGACCACCTCTTCAAGCTTCAGAAGGACACAAAAGTATAATTCAGAAGTCTAATAAATTATTCCATGAGACTCATGATTGTTATGAAAGCATACGATAAGGTTTGGTGCGAAACAAACCAAAATCGAATGTATTGTTTAGTAAAAATGATCTGTGACCATTATTCTTCTGTGCACGTTCATTAGTCTGCACGCAAGCTTTAGAGCTGTTTGCACGAGAGCAACAGTAAATATGCAGCATGCGCAAGATGGGTGGTCAAGCGCAAACATGTTTTGTTTCGCTTCTACAGGACCACCGGTGACTTTAACAACAGAAAACACAACATAGCTGCACACAAACCAGAGAACAGAACTTATAAACATGTCTGAAGGGTTTGTAGTGAAAGAATAAATGCATTTCAATGAAGTCCTCCATCAAACATAGAGATGGAGCTGAAGGTAGCTACAGTCACACCGTGTCCTACTCAGAATGACACGCAATAAAAGTGATCTTTTCTATGTTAATCAGAGTTTTTTCTTAAGCAGCTGCGATGAGCTACGGGACATTCTGTCGATTGCTTGTTTTCAATATTTGGCGTTGCGCCCGGTAACCCTATCCGCTATGAACTGGCACCGGTCCAAAATGTGATGCGCTGTGCAAGTGTAGCAGGAGCCAGCTGGTACGTGATAGCTGTGCGGTATGTGTAAACCTCACTCCCCTGGCCTCAAGAGGCGCACTAGCGACTGACACTAGAGGCTGTAGCCTTTAGCCTTCTCGTTAGCGTGCCCGCCTCCCATGCCAGAGACCCCGGTTCAAATCCCACTCGGAGTGGGTCAAGCAGGACCAATTACACAAAATGCATCTATTCTTCCACTACAAACTTTTCAGACATGTTTGTAAGTTCTGTTCTCTGGTTTATGTGTAGCTATGTTGTGTTTTCTGTTGTTAATATCGCTGGTGGTTCTGTTGAAGCAAAACAAAACAAGTTTTTGATTAAACGCCCTATCTCGCGCATGCAGCGTAACTACTGTTGCTCTCGTGCAAAGAGCTCTAAAGCTCACGTGCAGACTAATGAATGCGCACAGGAGAAAAACGGTCAGTGAACATTTTTACTAAATAATACATTAGATTTCGGTGTGTTTCGTACCAAAACTTATCGTATGCTTTCATAACAATCATAAGTCTCATTAAGAGGTGGTCATCATAAACTGCCATCACTGAGCACAATATTTATTCACAATTTCTCCCTTTGTGTTAAGAAATAGTAAGTTATATGGGGTTCTCTTTCTAACATTCATTTGGTATTTTACTATGGGAATTTGCCTCAGGCGTATCTGACACTGGAAGCAATGACACCACGTCTGTCAGCTGACAGACCAATCACAGCAGTGATAAGGGAGCCCAACCTCTCTATATAAGACACCACCACAGGTCTCTTCTCATTCTTGTTCTCTTCCCCGTGAAGGTTATTGGAAGCTATCCTCAGCAGGACTCGCAAGGAGTGGTAGCTAAACAGTTAGTTAGATGAGCCATTCAGATACATCGCAGAGCGCAGCTTTTTTATTTTGCGAATATATTCACTGTCGAAATGAATATACTTTTCTGCTGTGTTGATATTGTTTCTCCAGGCATAAACGAGCACGTCATGGTGGGTTTACGTAGTTTTCGGTAGAGTTAAAATCGGTTATAGCTTCTACCCTCTCCTGCACATCATGGTGGTGTGGCAGATCGGCTGGTTTTATCACATTATGGAGAGATCTGGAGATTAACACAGAATTGAGTGGCACATTGTGGTGAACTGGCTCTGTGTTCTTGAGCTCATGTTTCTGTAATGGTGACTGTGAGCTCACTGAGCGGCAGAGCTAAGGGATCTATGATCTCGCCCAAGGATTCCCACCCACGGGGTCAGAAAAGCAGCGCTAACACCACTGAGATTAACAGGTCTCAGAGTGTCTGCTTACCTATATGATCTACTGCTCTGTGCTCTGTCGTGGTAACAAGCAGAGATAGATACGAGAGTGCTGGTGTCTCATTTAGAGAACATAGGTTTCAAAATAAACGAGACAAAAAGCTGTCTGGTGCCCTCGCAGGAAATAATATATCTGGGTCTCAGATTAAACTCTGATCTCTATCGAGCGTTTCTGTCAGAACGCATCGGATCGATTCGCAGCTATTTGTCCCTTTTTCAGGGAAAAGAGTCTCATTCAGACTGTGTCTACACCTATTGGGTCTGATGACCTTGATGGTGTCAGTCATTCCATTGGGACTATTGCAAATGAAAGAGTTTCAGCACAGGATAGCAGCACAGCACTTGTGTCCTTGCCATCATTTAAATCGCAGGGTGACATTGACGTCAGAAGGGATGCTCTCTCTCTGTCATTGGAGAATACTTGCTTTCCTTTAGAGGGGAATCCCTTTGGGGGTGGTCTCTTGAGGAAAGAGGTGACAACAGACACGTCACTCACAGGTTGGGGTGCGCTGTGCGAAGGCAGAATAGTGAATGGTGTTTGGCCCGCGTCACTACGCAACACATACATAAACTTTCTGGAGTTACAGACAGTGTTTCTAGCATTGAAGCACTTTGTACAGTTCCTTCAAGGCCACAATGCCCTAGTCATATTGGACAACACAACAACTGTGGCATACATAAACAGACAAGGGGGGCACGCGTTCACAGCGACTTCACAGCTTGGCACAAAAGCTGATTGTGTGGAGCGGTGCGCATTTTCACTCATTGCGGGCGATGCACGTTCCGGGAGTGTTGAATGTGGGGGCGGATCTCCTGTCCAGAGGGAATCCTCTGTATGGAGAGTGGAAGCTTCATCCTCAGGTGGTGAATCAGCTTTGGGAGAGATACGAGCAAGCTGCCGTAGATCTCTTTACATCACATGAAAATGCTCATTTGCCATCTGTTCTTCTCTCTGGTGAGAGACGGTGCTCCTATGGGTGTGGATGCTCTAGCGCATCCGTGGCCATACGCTACTTTACGCATTTCCCCCACTGAGTTTAATCATTCCAACTCTAAGAAGAGAAAGAGAATACAGTCACTCAGTCATACTGATCGCCCCGTACTGGCCGGGGAAACTGTGGCTGGTAGAAATAACACAAATCTTGTACGGCCAGCATTGGCCCCTCCCGCTGTGCAGGGACTTGCTGTCGTAAGCACGGGGGAAATATTTCACCCTGACATGGACCAAGTAGTTCTTTGGGCTTGGCCCATGAGAAGCAAAATTTGAGTGTCATGGGTTTACCCCCGAAGGTGATTGAAATGATTCGGAGCGCAAGGGTTGCCTCAACACACTCCATGTACGATCAGAAATGGAGTGTGTTTGAACAGTGGTGTGCACACACATTGTTCCATTTGTATGTTTGGTGGCAGACGTTTTGTGTTTTCTTCAGGAACTTTTGGATAAAGGCAGTGCCTTTTGTACCATTAAGGTTTATCTCACTGCCATATTAGCCTGTCATGTGGGAATTGACTCGAGTACAGTAGATCAACACCTGCTTGTTTGCAGCACTCAGCATTTGAACAGGGTGTCAAAACTGCTAGTTCCATCATGGGATCTGTTTGTAGTTCTGAACTCGCTTACTCTGCCTCCTTTTGAGCCAGTTGAAAGTAGGATTGAAACGATTATTCAATGTTATCAACAATAAAAAATTGTCTACAGAAATTTTCATTGTCGAATAGTCGTTTGCTCTCATTTAACGTAACATGAGATCACATTAAACTCTAATGATGCGCGAGAGCAGTACTGCAGTTCACTCCTGACTGAGGAGAATTGCACAGCTCACAGTCCAGATGCACTCCAAACTTTCCAAACAGCTTGAAGTGATGTAGATCGCAAAGTATGAGGGAATTATACAAAAATTCCAAATAAGTAAATACAGAAGCACTCTTGTTGTGTAATAAGCAGAGCCGGAGCTCTTTAAAGGAAACACCCCAATGTTACATCTTAAATGCAGTTATATTTTATGCGTTATAGCTTTATTAAAGTTTAAATAATACAGAAGCAGATCATGTAAATAACTACAACTCCGAAACTGGCATTTCTCTGTGCAGTCAGTGCCTCTTCTATGAGTTGCGCGAAGTGTCCCGATCTAAGGGGGAAAGATTGAAACAGCACCTGGCTGAGGCACACT
The DNA here is from genome assembly GCF_019703515.2 of Myxocyprinus asiaticus. Lineage (NCBI taxonomy): Eukaryota > Metazoa > Chordata > Actinopteri > Cypriniformes > Catostomidae > Myxocyprinus > Myxocyprinus asiaticus. The sequence goes on from NC_059375.1 coordinate 36,715,599, forward strand.
ATGTCGCAGGGACGCTCATCCCTCGAGTGCGCACGTTCAATGCAGCTAGATTATAAAGTGATGGCTTGCGACTTATTGAATCATAATATATGTGTCACTGTGTGTTTTTTATCATGAAGAAAATTGGCAATACGCAGATTTATTAAAACGAGAGAGTTTGTTTTTTTGTGAGTTAAAGATGGATTGAAGTGAACAGAAAGGTAAGAGAGGGTAGTCCTCACCCCATTATAAACTGCAACAAAACACGTTTTTGTTTTGTTTTCCTACATAAATATCTAAAACTCATTTAAAACAATGTACATTTTCTTTAGCAGCTACATAGCAGGAAAAAAAATGTTATCTGAGAATGTTGAATATAATATTAAAAATACAAATATTTTTAAATATCTAAAATTCCTTTAAAAAAAAAAAAATATGATGCATTCACATGAGAAGCAGCATATAAGATATTTAGACTTGCTTTTAGAGAATAGATCTTGAATAGAAGTATAACCAAGTGAAAAAATACACTTACAGTGCATCTGGAAAGTATTCAGAGCGCTTCACTTTTTCCACATTTTGTTATGTTACAGCCTTATTCCAAAATGGATTAAATTCATTATTTTCCTCAAAATTCTACAAACAATACCCCATAATGACAATGTGAAAGAAGTTTGTTTGAAATCTTTGCAAATTTATTAAAAATAAAAAACGAAAAAAAAAAAAAAAAAAAAAATCACACGTACATAAGTATTTACAGCCTTTGCTCAATACTTTGTTGAAGCACCTTTGGCACCAATTACAGCCTCAAGTCTTTTTGAGTATGATGCTACAAGCTTTGCACACCTATTTTTGGGCAGTTTCTCCCATTCTTCTTTGCAGGACCTCTCAAGCTCCATCAGGTTGGATGGGGAGCATCGGTGCACAGCCATTTCAGATTTCTCCAGAGATGTTCAATCGTTTCAAGTCTGGGCTCTGGCTGGGCCACTCAAGGACATTCACAGAGTTGTCCCGTAGCCACTCCTTTGTTATCTTGGCTGTGTGCTTAGGGTCGTTGTCCTGTTGGAAGATGAACCTTCGCCCCAGTCTGAGGTCCAGAGCGCTCTGGAGCAGGTTTTAATCAAGGATGTCTCTGTATATTGCTGCATTCATCTTTCCCTCGATCCTGACTAGTCTCCCAGTTCCTGCCGCTGAAAAACATCCCCACAGCATGATGCGGCCACCACCATGCTTCATTGTAGGGATGGTATTGGCCAGGTGATGAGCGGTGCCTGGTTTCCTCCAGACATGATGCTTGCATTCAGGCCGAAGAGTTCAATCTTTGTTTCATCAGACCAGAGAATTTTGTTTCTCAAGGTCTGAGAGTCCTCCAGGCGGGCTGTCATGTGCCTTTTACTGAGGAGTGGCTTCCGTCTGGCCACTCTACCATACAGGCCTGATTGGTGGAGTGCTGCAGAGATGGTTGTTCTTCTGGAAGGTTCTCCTCTCTCCACAGAGAAATGCTGGAGCTCTGTCAGAGTGACCATCGGGTTCTTGGTCACCTCCCTGACTAAGGCCCTTCTCCCCCGATCGCTCAGTTTGGCCAGGCGGCCAGCTCTAGGAAGAGTCCTGGTGGTTCCAAACTTCTTCCATTTACGGATGATGGAGGCCACTGTGCTCATTGGGACCTTCAATGCTGCAGAAATTTTTCTGTACCCTTCCCCAGATCTGTGCCTCGATACAATTCTGTCTCTGAGGTCTACAGACAATTCCTTGGACTTCATGGCTTGGTTTGTGCTCTGACATGCAATGTTAACTGTGGGACCTTATATAGACAGGTGTGTGCCTTTCCAAATCATGTCCAATCAACTACATTTATCACAGGTGGACTCCAATCAAGTTGTAGAAACATCTCAAGGATGATCAGTGGAAACAGGATGCACCTGAGCTCAATTTTGAGTGTCATGGCAAAGGCTGTGAATACTTATGTATGTGATTTTTTTTTCGTTTTTTATTTTTAATAAATTTGCAAAGATTTCAAACAAACTTCTTTCATGTTGTCATTATGGGGTATTGTTTGTAGAATTTTGAGGAAAATAATGAATTTAATCCATTTTGGAATAAGGCTGTAACATAACATAATGTGGAAAAAGTGAAGCGCTGTGAATACTTTCTGGATGCACTGTATATACAAAATACACTTATATTTAAGATACATTCTCTTAATGCAAGTCTAAATATCTTATATGTTGATTGTAAAGTAAATGTATCTTGTTTTAAGGATTTTTAGACCATTTTAAATGGAAAACAAGACAAAAACACTTGATAACTATAGGATTTTTGCAGTGAATTTCTTTACTGAATTAAACTTAAGTATTTTTTTCCCTTTAATTCAGTGATTGTCATTTAGAGGTATTTAAGACGATTTTGTCCTCTTTATTGTTCGTAAGCACTTTTAATACAACCTTTTAAATCGGTGCACAAGCTGAATAATCGGTTGAGAGCTAATGAATAATCGTTGCAATAATAGTCAAATAGTCGAATAATTGTTCCAATAATAGTTAGATTAATCGATTATCAAAATAATCGTTAGTTGCAACACTAGTTGAAAATATGGAATTGAAGCTCCTTTCACTAAAGGCAGCTTTGTTACTGGCTCTGAAGACCGTGAAGCGAATTAGTGAACTCCATGCTTTGTCGGTACACTCTTGTCTGCGCTTTGCAGTGGATTTGTCGAGAGTGACTCTTAAAACGAATCCAGTCTTTATGCCTAAGTTGAGCGACTCTGCACTCAGTTGTAAGCCGGTGGACTTGCTGGCTTTTCATCTGCCACCGTTTTCCTCGTCGGAGGATGAACAGCTGTCCAGTTCATACTCAACGTTTGTACGTGGAGATAACTAAGGCATTGAGGAAGATTAATGAGATTTTTGTTTCTTGGGCTGATTCTCGTAAAGGCAGACCCATATCATGACAGCGCTTGTCGCATTGGGTATTGGAAGCTATTATATTAAGTTATAATAGTCGGGGGTTGCGACCTCCAGAGGGCTTGAGAGCTCATTCTACCAGAGGCATGGCGTGGGTGCTGTTTAAGGGCATTTCAGTCCAGGACATATGTGCAGCTGCAAATTGGGTGTTGCCTCACACTTTTGTCTGATTTTAAATACTGGATGTTATAGAGCTGTCATTGGCTCATTCAGTCCTTGGTGTGGGTCCAATGTGTAAAAATAGCACACACAAATCAACAATAACACAGTGAAGCACAAGTGTGTTATTTTGTGTAGGGGTTCCGTGGAAAGGAGGAGGCGGGAGGCAGTTTGCTCTACTTGCAGGTTAGGCTTTTAATGACCACACTGATCTCAGCTTTACAATAATAAATTCTTCCGTGTCACAGTAATAATCTCTGCAACTTCACTATAATAAACTCTCAGCTTCACAATCATAACTCTGGGGACCCAGGCTCTCTCTCTCGTCTGCTGGCGGTGTGACTCTTTTATGCCGCTCACCCTGTGCTCACTGTAATTAGAGACAGGTGTTAGACATAATCTAGCTCAGGTGCAAGCGCCCTTACCGCTTTCTCTCTCTACGGAGAGACGCTTGACCACGCCCCCGCTGCCACTTTTTGTACCCCCCCCCCATCCATTCTTTGCAAATTGATTAGGTGGGTGTACATTGGAAATTACAAGCCGGTTGATGGTCTGCTTCGGACAGCATATCTGCAATACGGGAGTTGGCTATATCCCATAGTGAGATACCAAATGAATGTTAAAAAGAGTACTTTAGGTTACTCACATAACCCCAATTCTCTGATAACAGGAGTGAGGTATCTCACCTCACTTCCCTCCTTGCAGTTGCACAGAGAAGAGATATGCGGAGAATGAAGAAGACCTGCGGCGGTGTCTTATATAGGAGGGTGGGGCTCCCTTATAACTGCTGTGATTGGTCTGTCAGCTGACAGACGTGGTGTCATTGCTGAGGCGAATTCCCATAGTAAGATACCTCACTCCTGTTTTCAGAGAACTGGGGTTACGTAAGTAACCTAAAGTTATAACATCACAGGGGTGAGTAAACAATGGCTGAATTTTATTTTTGGTTGAACTAATCCTTTAACTAAAGCTCCTGACCCGTTTCTGAATGATTCTATGAATTGCACTGCTGCCACGATTGGCTGATTACATAATCACATGAATAAGTAGGTGTACAGGTGTACCTAATAAAGTGCTCAGTGAGTGTACACACTCACAAACACACACAATTACTTGTACTGTGATATAAGATTTTGGTTGCCAACCCCTAATCTCTTGCATTTCCCATCAAACAGAAGTTTCTTGTAGTTTAGGGAGATCATGTGATTTGGTCTGGGTAATTCCAGCCATTTAGTCACATGCTGCTTCATTAAAATAGTCTATGATAATTTGTCATTCACTTTGTCCAAGGACTTAACTACAAGGGCATCAGAAACTTGGAGGTTGCTATGCTATGTGTATGAGTTATTTTATTTTTTCGCCAACAAAAGCATTACATTATGCCATTCTTCCCCCTCTGTTTACACACCAACTGCTCCCCTCATTGTGCTTAATAGCACCCTCCCACAAACACACACAGCTTCCCTGATATCTACCCCACTATTTGTGGCAGTGTGTGTACCCCCTCCCCCCACTTCCTCATCAGACTACCTTCATCAACCCCTATTTGTCCTTCACAAAGGCCTGAGGGGGAATTCTCCATCCTCAGAGGTGGAGGAGGGGTTTAGATAATACAACTGAAATAAGAGTTTCATCTTACTTAGTGTTTAAACACCTGAGATTTGGTTATAATTGGTTATAATTTGTGAAAGACTGATACATCGGCCAACTATTTGGCCATTTTGATGCAAAAAAAAGGGTAAATATCGAGCAAAATTAATGTTTATTTAATGTCATTAATTTTTAGCATTTCTTAATAGCTACCGTTAAATTACATGTTATAGTAATTGACAAATGGGTTTTACAATAGCCTATAGTGATATCTAATGTACTGGGTGGCTAAACAAATGACAATGTATTATAAATAATTCAATATAATGATGATAAATGAGATGTACATAAAATGTATGACTTTAAACAAACACTTATGTTACACAATATTTATGACATATTAAATTTAATTTCCCAAAAAATATTTGCAAACAGAGTTTTTTTTATTTGTATTTATTTTCTTTTATCTATTGATAAGGCTGTCCTTACCAACTGACACAAGGGAGAACTAGCATTTTGTTTTAATTGGCTAAGCAGGTACTATTATCGGCTGGTGCAGATAATCTTGAATTGTCTAAATATTGGCCAATTCATCGACCTGGCCATTATCCTTTGCTCTTTTGTATATCGGCCATTCAAAATGTACATATTTGTGTCGGCATCACCCATTGATAAACTTGTATTGGTCGAACCATTAGTTATAAATAAGGCCAGAAGAAATCTGCTGACTTTTCTTGCATTTTCTGTGCTGATCTTGGGGGAAATCTTCGCAATACTGCGTAATGGATTTAAATCTGGAGAAATTTGTTACAGATTTTAAGATTACTACACACTTATTGGTAGATAAAAGCATAATCAAAATAGCCAAAATATTTAATAAACAAGCATGCAGGGGTGGGGATGCGTACAACTTTGGGAAAGACATTTATTCAAATTCTTTGTGTTCTGTGGTCACAGATTACATGTGGGCCTGAAGTGGGGGGGGGGGGAATTTAATAAAGTGGTCCATTTTTTTTTTCCTATTGTGGTTTGTAACTAGTTCCTCTCTCACAGTCAGCGCAGTTGTAAATGGAATAGACAGGCTGACTCATTAGTGTTCAAATTAATAAATGGCAGTGAAACAGATGTCTAAGGATGACCACCCACAGGATGAAAGATAGAGCATGTTGTATGTAACCAAGAGAGGCAAAGACAATGCAAAAACCAGTGATGGTGATGTAGGAAGTAGACACACTGAGCTGCCTGCTATAGCTGTCCTACTTTCTACATCCCCTCTGGGGCAGAGAGTAAGATGGGAAATGGCATGGTGTGTGTATGTGAGTGAGACTTTGTATTGTAATTGTGGTGCCCCATCATTTTTGCATATTTTTTTCCAAAGTTGCTGCTTAAAATTAATAGTTGCCTGCCTAGTTTAAGGTTTTCTTTATAGGTGAAGTGTGTAATTAGAGGTTCAAGCACAAAGTGCTGAAACCCTATTGTATTTGCTAAGATTTTTAGGAGGATTTTTATTATTATTATTTTTCTACCCTAAAACTGATCGTGCAGACAAAACCGTAAGGCCTAGAGTCTTGAAACTTTAGGGAATGTTAGTACATACTTAGTAGTAACTAGTCCTTGGCCCTTCACCCAAATGGAACCAAACCAATGCAGAAATAATCTCTGGAGTCCCATTATCAATAATTATCAAAAAAGTTTCTACTTTCGATTGATCATCGCAATGGTATGCCAAAACGAAGCATGCAAAGTCACTTTTACACAAATGCCTATAACTCTTGAACGATATGAGATATTTTCACAAAACTCTGGAAATGTATGTACTGTATGGGGTCATTCTGAGGACAAAAAAATTTGTGCACCTCGGCCATTTGGTGGCACTATAAACAATTTAAAACCTAAAAATGGCTCTAACTAAGGAGCCATTGGTCTGATCGACCTGTAATTTAGCATGCAGTGTCTTTGTCCAAGGTGCCATCAAGTTCTATCAGGATAGTTGCATATCTCGAAAAACATGACCACCATTGACCAATCAGCTTTTAGACAAGGTTAACAAAGGCTGATCGGAACGAAACCCAGTGGACATATTGACTCTTAGCCCAAGAGGTCTGTGCAAAATGTGAAAAAAATAAAATAAATAAAAATCAGTAGGCCCTATCACATTTTACATGTGCTTAAATCACTGAATATTATGTGGTGTCACACAGACACACGATAGACAAATATTATGATGGATCTCCACTTTTTGAACAACTTTGCCTCAAGGACCATTGTTGTCAATAAAATCGTTCATTAAATATTTTATATTATTTAAAAGGACTACTTTTGCGAACTAGTCCAAGGTTTTTTATGTGAGATCAACAAATCCTGTACAGGAAGAATATTTGGACAGTCTAGATCAATAAAAAAAATAAAAAGTTGAACTTTTTATTTGGCGTGGCTATAACAGAGTAATTTAAACATATGGGTGTGGCCTAGATTACGCAAAAGCCAATAAATCCTACATGAAAAATCCTAATTTCATCAAACTTTGTATGCATATGTGAAATATCATTTTGAAAAAGAATCCAAAATTTGGTTGAGATTGGACAATAGGTGGCGCTATGTGTGTGAATGGGTGGTTATTCTGCAATGTTTCACACGGAAACATGTTATTCATATCGTATGATAGATCTCCTCATTCTGAACAACTTTGCCTCAAGAACCATAGGTGTCAATCAAACTGTTAAGTATTTGAGATTATTTTAAAAAATATATATATATATTTTTGTGAACTAGTCCTAGGTTTTTCACTCAAACTCAACAAAACCAGTGTTGTACAATAGATAAATAATTATAAAAAATTAAAAAAACATAGAAGATTTTTATTTAGAATAGTTATAATAGGGTAATTTAAACATACGGGTGTGGCTTAGTTTACCCAAAACCCAATAACTCCTAAACAAGGGTCCAATTGGAATCAAATTTAGTACACAAATTAAACTTGTTTCCAAAGATGCATGCACAATTTGGTGTGGATCGGACAATAGGTGGCGCTATAACAGTCAGACATGTAAAAAAAAGAATCACTAAATCATGGTTGTTTACCTGAGAGTGCAAAAAATTATATTGCTTTATCTCTATTTTAGATGCTTATGGGCTATCAGAATAATTTTTAAAATCTAGTAGCACATGCTCTTAAAGGCCCTATGCTGCTTGAATCCTGGTAATTACTGCTTGCAGCTATATTTGTAAAATACTTTCTCCTATCCATTCCTAAGACAACTATAACTAAGCCATTCTTAGGTTGATTTCACCAGCCTGACATACTGACATTGGGTCAACCAGTGGCATTAGATTGGGTGCGTGTTTGCAGTTGGTTTGATGGTGTGTGTATGTGTGTGTGTGTGTGTGTGTGTGTGTGTGTGTGTGTGTGTGTGTGTGTGTGTGTGTCACAGGACTAAACACTGACAGAGCAGCACACTACCTTGTCCCCATTTAAAGCTGGTGTGGGACAAAATTAGCTCTAGATATATCAACTGGAACTCAGTAATGTTCTATCACAGAGTGTTGTAACTGGGAAAAAAAAACTCTGTCTTATCAGTAATGCACTCTCTGTACTCGAAAAGCATCTCAGGAGGTCATGACTTCATTCCGGTTTCATCTACGAGAATCCTGAGTTAGAGTACAAGGTCACAGGCAGTACAGTTGGGAACTTCAATTGAAACCATGTTTTTATGTAAATGTTTGTAGAGACAGGGGGACATATGTACACCCCCCCCCCCCCCCCCCCACACACACACATACACACACATACACATATACACACAGAAACAGTGTGCCATTTATTTATTTTGTATTTTTTTGCACTTTCTTTGTCTTTTCAGACTTGGTTGCGCTTTAATATCATGCACGAACTATTTGATTTATGTATGTCGTCATGGAATCAGAGACCCTTCCCCTCCAAATCTGAACACAAGTGGTCACAGGAGACACATTTAGCTACCAGGTATAAACAGCAATGTGTCTTACCTGACCAGGTTTTTAGGTTTAGGGTTTGAGTAAGAGGTTACACTTAATGATTAGGTTAGGGGTTAAACTAAAAGTCATATTTTTTTTTTTTTTTTTGTACAAGCCAGCTTGTTTAATTTCTTTCTAATTCGCCATCTCGTACTATTATTATGACTTGTCATGTGACCAGGTTGGTATGCCTTAATTTTGCACCTTTGTTTTTTAAATGGTTTGGTTGGACTTGGGGGGGGGGGGGACTGTTGTGTTTTAGACTGTCTACATAGTAGTTGTACATATTAGTACAAGATACATATTATAATATTTTCATTGCAAGTAATATAGTAGTAAGTATAATAGTTTCCCATTTTGTCTTTTTTAACTAAGAAACTCATGCCTTCTCTCTCTCTCTCTCTCTCTCTCTCTCTCTCTCTCTCTCTCTCTCTCTCTCTCTCTCTCTGTTTCTCTCTTTCAGTCGCTCATCTTCTTGAGTTGTGTAGCAGCAGCTGGGCTTGGTGTAAACCTGCTGTGTCTGGCAATCTACCTGAGCTGCCTTTGCTGCTGTCGGAAAGATGAAGAGGAAGAGGAGAGTAAGAAGTCCAACTCTTGCTGTGTCACTTGGGCTGCTGTTGCTGCAGGGCTCATCTGCTGGTACGTATGCCCACTATTCTCATGTTGGGAGTATTAACCTGCTCTGCAGGATGCTGGTAGTGTAGTTGAGCATTCAAGTTTGTGTAAAATGTATGGGAAAATGATGTGGTTATATGTTCATTGTAGATATTCCTATCTGTCTGTCCCTGGAGGAGTTGGGCAATCGACTCTATGTGGCGCAAGCTGATAGGTTCTTTGAACTTGTTTTCTGTTAGCCAATCAGCCCACTCACATGTGACGCTCGCTCGCATGGTGTAAGCTGATTGGTTCGTGGACATGTAATCGGGTAGCCAATCAACTTGCGTGTCTCTCTCTTTGTCTATCATTTAAATAGCTCAGTTTTGCAGATAAACCGTTTTGACTGCTGCGAGAATTTTTCTCTGAAACCCTCCTCCACCCCAGCTTCAAAGGTCTAGATCTGCTACTTGGGGATGTATGTATGTTTATTTGTATAGAAGCATGTCCTGTATGCTCAATGCAGCATGTCTTGCGTTTTGTCTAATTGTGCTAACTCAGTATGTCTGTATATATTCTAGCAGTAGCAAGTCTCCATACTTGCTCTGCTGCAGCAACAGCAGCAGCGTAGCAGATCTAGTCCACCAAGACAAATATCCTATCAACATATCATACCCACATTAACATGCTAAATCTTTCCGAGAGTTGACATGACTGAAATTATGTTAACACATAATGTTAAAGTCATGTGGCAATACTTTTTAAACTGAGTGTATGTCTATTTTTATGGACTGGTCCCATTTACTTTCATTGTAAGTGCCTTACAGTTAGTGCTTTTTTTCACAGTAAACAAGGGATGAGTCAAAACATTTTTTTTGTGGTAATCAACTTTATGCCGCACATGCTGTCAATTGATCTCAACTTGTATTGAACCTGGAACATTTCTTTATTGATGACGTAATTAAATAAAACTATCAAAAGGATTAACACATATTTAAGTTTTGCTATACAGCACCACAAAATATCTTGCACATTGTGTTCATATAACATAAATATACATGAATGAAATATAGGAGGCATTTCAAACAGTAATTATTAAATAATTGTACAAACTAAAGTGTATGATAACCTTTGTATAGGTAATTCATACTGCAAAAATACATGTATTAACAAAAGGTACCCTTTCGCTTCCTTAAATTCAAATTATGATTCTGCGTTCTGTTTTGCTACCTAATTGCATTTAATTGACATTTTGAATTCTCAATTCAATTCTCAGTGGTGCACATTCCTGATCCTTGTACATACAAATTAAAGGTTTTTGGCTTTGTTGTCATCTGTCACACTGTGTTAAAATGAATGATGGAAAAGACAGCGTTTCATCAGCATGGCAAAAACAAGCGAAATCCCCCTTGGCAAATGAGCTGATCACTTCTGGCTGACATTTCTTCCTCATTCTGTCTCCACCTCTTTTCTTTCCATCTTGTTCTCTCTCTCTCTCTCTCTCTCTCTCTCTCTCTCTATCTCTCTCACTTTTCTTACTTCTAGTACTTAAGCACCCCCCACCCTCCAAAAAAGTTCATACTACAAGGAATAACATTTCCTTGATCTTTTTTAGATAAAAGAGCTTATGTATTATAAAAGCATACTGTATCATTCAGAACTCAAAACTTAAAAGCATTTATTGAAATGGACTTTCAAAAAAGCTCTGATGTCAGACAGATGAATAATCAAAGCACATGATTGCCTATACACACTTTAATAATGTCTATTGGATTTTCAGAGTTAAGAGTAAAATGTGGGGAAGTCTTTTATACTTTGCTGTTCCTGGCTGTGTGTAGCATAATGATCCTTGACAAATGATGACATTGAACTATTCCTTTAAGCTACCGAGTAAAGGGTGAACTTTGTCTCTTTCTCTCTCACACTCTTATTTGCTCTCAATTTCTTCCTTGGACAGGTTCGATAGTGGCAGTTTTCGTGTATATTCTCTTGCTCGATAAATAAGATGATTAATTGGGTCACTTGGGGTAACGCTGGAGTGCTCTGATGCAGAGAGTGGTCTGCATTCCTTTCTAAACACCAGACCTCTGACAGGCAATAGAAACACTATGGTTTTGTTTGGGTCACATTGTCCGCCAGTTCTGCATTAGAGGAGGGGTTGTGGGAACACTCACAGTTTGACTGTGTGAAATGAGCATGAATAAGCCTGGACATACCGAGACGGCCTTTTGACCTCTGGGATGAGGGAGACACTGTTTAGTTCTTTGCCTCCATCGCCCATTAAGACCGATTTGTATTCACCTCTAAAACAACTAGCCCTCAAGATGGCTTAAATTCTTTCTACTTAATAGAGGAGTTCATTGTAGCATTTGGATCATTTAAAATTTCAAAAGTTTACCCATAGCTGAACTATTATAATGCTAAAGGACAATTTAAATAACTCAAAGATGATGTGTGTAATTGTTTGGTCTGAACAGCCTTTGTTACGTCAACATAAAGTGAATGGTGGCTGAACGGTGACAGCAATAACCACGTTTACATGCACTTAAGAAAACGGTTTATTCCAGGGTTTTTGCAGAAAGCGACATTCTGAAACATCATGTAGCTAAACGAGAACGCTGATTTCCTTACGCCGCTTAAGGGATTAAGAGAAAGCATTTTAATACACCTAGGTTTCTCCCAGAGAAAGCTGCTTATGTGGCTATGTAAACACATAAGCAGCGTTCTAACAGGTTTTTGGGGAGTGCGCATGTGCGTGGAACAGACCGAATAACAAACGTCATTGGATGGAGCCCAACAACAAGTCAACAAAACATTTCTGAGAGTACAGTGGGAAAAGCACATACATTATAAATTAAACCCATTTATAAACACCACTGTAAAATATAGACGATCCCTCACGTTCGCGTATATGCGCTCGCACAATGTGGGAATCCTGGAGTTTTATGTTAGAGGGAAAACCCCACTATTGAAGGCAATTCCGTTGCAGGTCGCAATATAAAGTTAAGGAAACAAACACAGCAACAGCTCTGTAATATCTGGAAATAAAGTGAAGCAACAGAGGATTAAATAGTGAAGTCTTCCTCGCATACCGTGTTTGTTATTTACATAAGTGTCGCGGGGAAATTATGTTGCTGCGGAGAAAGCTGCTTACTGACCGATCTGCATGTATACAGGGGTAAAGAGTACGCCGCTTATACAGTGCTTGTCAACATGGTCCAGTTGAGTTTTCATCTGTATAATCTGGCCACCGCAAGAAAGTAGTTGAAGAGCCCTGCTGTAAAACCTCAAGATTATCTATTTATTTTTAAATAAACATATGTTGTGAACAAAAACAATCTCTCAGTATCATTTATTTACCAAAAAAAATAAATAAAAATAAATAAATAGTTTAATACTAATAAGGAGAGTGCCTGCACCTTTTTTCTTCCACTTCAAGCAATTGTTGTATGTAAAGACCCAGACCACATCACTTTCCTTTCGATTTATTCTCGAAATATTTCAACTTTAATCTCATACTAATTCTAATTTCTTCTCATATTTTTTACTTCATTCTCAAAATATTATGATAAATAACAATTGCACATTTAAATTGTTAATTTGATTTTATCGTTAGCGTTATTTTCTGCACAATGAACAAATGAGCCGACAAGTTGTAATTTTCGCTTTGATCCGCAATTTAAATTAAAAACGTGTTTGATCCATTTATTGGTCATATCATGCAAGATGGCACCGAGTATGGCTGCTGCGCTGCGAGCTCCTACCCAGTGTTGCAGTTTTTGTTTGTTTTGTCTACAATTCTTATGTTTTTCATCTTGGATGTCGGCTGCTTTGTCTACGATAGACAAACAATTTTGGACATTGGCTCTTCAATCGCACACCGAAAACCAGACTTTAAATTCCTCGTTGTCGACCCGCTGTTTTCAAACATGACAGCGGAGCCCTTTATCTTTGCTGCCCGGCCTTGGAAGCATCGCTGGAAAAGGGGAAGGAGAGCTCTGTTCTGTGAGCTGAGAGCACGGATATCTTTCCAATGAGAAACAAGGGACTGCTGCATTATCTGCCTTACAGAAACTTGGATGTCTGCGGAGGTTCCGGTCTCAGCCATCGAACCCGTGGGGTTCTCAGTGCACCGAGCAGACAGAATGAAAGACCTCTCAGGTAAAAGCAGAGGAGGTGGTATATGTTTTACGATCAACAAATCCTGGTGTGATCAGAGGTATGTACAAGTCTTTCTGCTCTGCTGATCTGGAATTCCTGATCGGTCATTATCACAGCTGTATACATCCCCCCACAAGCCGACACATGACACACTCAAGGAACTGAATGGGAGTATAAGTAAGCAGGAAACTGTGCATCCTGAGGCCTCATTCATTGTGACCGGGGACTTTAACAAAGCCAACTTCAGATCATTCACACCAAAATACTTCTAGCATATCAGATGTAACACACGAGGGGACCAGGTTTTGGACCATTGCTACTCTTCCTTTCAAGATGGCTACAAATCCCTCCCCCACCCACCATTTGGTAAATTGGACCGCTCTTCCTTTCTGCTTCTGCCCGCTTACAGGCAGAAACTGAAACAGGAAGCACTCGCCCTGAGAACGATCCAGTGCTGGTCAGACCAATCAGATTCTACACTACAAGACTGTTTTGATCACGTGGACTGGGAGATGTTCCGGTCCACCTCTGATGACGACATCGAGGTGTACACAGATACTATAACATGTTTCATCAGGAAGTGCATAGATGATGTAGTGCCGACCAAAACAATACGGATCTACCCCAAACAGAAACCATGGATTAACGCAGATGTTCATGCCACCCTTAAAGCACGGACCTCTGCTTTTAATTCCGGGAACGCGGAGGAGCACAAACAAGCGAGTTATGCCCTCCGCAAAACCATCAGAGCAGCCAAACGCCAGTACAGGGACAAGATTGAAGGACAGTTCAACACCTCCGACTCAAGAAGCATGTGGCAGGGAATTAATATCATCACAGCCTTCAGAGGGAATAAAAACTCTGCTGTGAACACCGTTGCCTCTCTCCCGGATGAGCTTAATATGTTTTATGCTTGTTTCAAGGGAAATAACACCACCCTCATGGAGAGAGCTCTCGAGGCTACAAAGGTTAGTTCACTCTCCGTCTCTGGAGCGGACGTAACCCGATCATACAAGCATATTTGATTTTATATTTTAAAGCATAATGGCATCTCAGTTGTTGCAGTGTAATTAAATGCATGCATGCCCACTGAATACCATTAATCTGTTTGAAAATGTACCTGAATATATTTTGATCAGTGGTTCTCCACCCTTTGACTTAAGGCCCACCACTGTCAGAGAAATATTCAAAGGCCTTCTATGTAGGGTATTATATTATTATAAGATATGACAAAGCCTGTTTTCAAGTTTTAATGAAAGAAACTACTATCCACATAGACTAAAACTATTAATCATTATAATTTGTACTCCAGAATGTCTAGAACTGTATATTTTTCATTAAAGCAAGATGTTGAAGGGAGTATTAATTTTAGCATTTTCAGTAGTTTTAAAATGTAATAAATATTTTAATTATAATAATCTTCCTATCTAAATAATTTTAAAGATCTTGAGGCCCCTGGAAGTGTGCCGACGCCCCTTAGTGGGTCCCCACCCCCGGTTGAGAACCACTGTTTTAGATGCAGCTTCTATTCCACCTTTTCAGTGTCTGTCTAGAATCTTCCCTTGCTGCTAGGCATCTTCCAGAGACATACTGTTCAGACCCTCTCACGGTAATATCAGGCCGACTATTATGGAAGCTCCTTCCACAAACGGTTTCAGTCTATCATTAAAACTAAATCAGCAGGCATGCAGTAATTGGACGTAAGGCTGTATTTTGCATGCTTTGGCATTTTAAACAACCAGTTATGTCATAATATCCTGTTGATATGATGACTTTATTTGCACAGTCAGCATTCTCCTGTCCATTCGATTTGCAATCGGTATGTATCATCTAGGGTCACTCACGCATGGCAGGCATTCTAAGCTTTGAATGACATACCGCTTGTGTAATGCAGTAACAAATTCATCAGTATCCAACAGGGTCTGAGGCTGTATTGCATGATCGCACCTAATGTTCAGTATAAGATATTAAATAGAAGAATATTCCCTCTGTGGCTTACACTTCTTAATTCATAATCAGTGGTGTCCAGTCATAATTCATTATGCTTGTCATATACTCAGCCTGCTAAGCACAACATGCTGTTCAGATGCCGCAACTGCAGTGTCTTTAGGCCGAGCAACTAAACCTCTCACGACACTACAAGCAGCGCAAATGTGCTGTCTAGGTGTCGCAGCTGTGGCATCTTAGAGCAGAGCAACTAAACCTCTCATGACACTGCAAAGCAGTGCAAATGTGCTGTCTAGGTGCCGCAACTGTGGCATCTTAGGGCCGAGCAAGGAGTTAACTTATTTACTTCGGTACTTTAATAAAGATCACCTATTGCCTAACCAAAACTAAAACAGTTCTGCCCTCTCTCCACATGTCTCCGGACCTGAGACCAGAACTCTGGTCGATGGATAACCTATGATGTGTCATGGTTCGGCTGCAGTGAAGCAAATATGTCTACTCAAGGGACAAAGCAGCATATATCTTAGACCAGTTCAATTTATTCTGAATACTCAAGTGATGTATTCTGGATTAAGTTGATCAAACAATTGCTCAGGTGGTTGCTGGGGTATGCTGTCAGCTGTGCCTTGCTAGTCATCGCCTAAACTGGCTAGGGTGTGCTGTCAGCTTGCGCCATGCTATTCTTGTCTAACTTGGCTCAAGCCAAGGGGGGGGGAACTGCAAGCAGCACAAATGTGCTGCCCAGGTGCCGCAACTGCAGTATCTACGGGTGGACACTGCAACAACGCAAATGTTCTGTAAATAAAATGAGTAGATAAACTAGACAAACCCCAGTGGGAACACATTTTTAACACACGCTAGGGATACACTGCTAGCTACACGCGACTGAAATCCACCTCACTGCAGCCCACATGTCTGGTGGTCAGAGCTGCCTGTTGTGGGGAGGGATCACCTTTTTTGCTTGTCTATTTATTTTCTTTTAACGTGGTTTGGGGAATTTTATGTTTGTTCAGTAGAATCAGCACGCTTCTCTGTCAGCAGCAGCAGCGCACGGGTTCTGTGCAACAGCAGCAGCATATTTACTCATGTCAATTAGCAGCAGCAGCTGCATGCATAGAGCAGATATAGTTTGCCATGACCAAGCCCATACCATGTGATATATATATATAGAATAAAACATATATGTTATATTACTCCGAGAGCTGTCCTTAGTGAAATGACAAATTAAGTTCAGTTAGGAAACTCTGTGTCACAGGCTGATAGGTCACCCCGGCACACATTGCTACGTTAACCAATCAGAACCCCTTTTTCCTCATCAAATTATATATAACCCGCCTATGCATCATAGCGGCATGGCTGCAGCAGCATGGTAACAGGCAGCATTTCTCCCTCCACCTCCCCAGCACCACCTGTCTAGAGCTGCCCTATGGGGGGGATTTTATGTTTGTTCAGTAGAAGCAGCATGCTTCTCTGTCAGCAGCAGCAGCAGCGCACGGTTTCCGTGCAACAGCAGTAGCATATTTACTCATGTCAAGTAGAAGAAGCAGCTGCATGCGTAGAGCAGATCTAGTCTGCCAAGACCAAGCCCATACCATGTCATATATATATATATATATATATAGAATAAAAAAATATATGTTATACTATTCTGAGATATATTAATATGCCCTGTGGGCTAAGCCCCGGATGTCACTGAAGTCTAGCAACGCCCCTGAATGAAGTTGTAAAATTGGATATAACTTTACACAGAAAAGGTTAATAAGCGATTTTATCACACTAACATCATCTTAACAACCATATTGTTTACATCTGTGCTACTCAACACATGGCCCACGTTATGATTTCATCATCAAAAATATATTTATCAGTAGCCTATTAAATGTGCATGAATTGTGAGGTGTCCATTTTCCAGAGATAACTGTAGCTCTCTGTATTGATGAAGCACAGCGCAGTTAGAGAGGGAAAAAACTGCAAAATGATGTTACAAATGAAATAAATTACAAAGAATATCTGAGCATAGCTGATGTTTAATGAGAGCGGCGATCAGTCTGTGTGCGATCATAGAAACAGTATGTGCACACACGCGTGGTCTGTCAATCAAGAATATGTGCACTCAATCTCACCTGAAAGTCACTCATTAGTGCGAATCTGTCAAACCCATTTGAATAGCTTAACTGAGATATATGCTTGTTATGATAACAGTTATAACAGGTAAAAAATAATAGTTTATCCTGCATTAACTGCGTTGAGACGCCTTTACGCAAATGCTTATTAGTGATCTGCGTTACTTCACCGCAAAACGCTAAAGAGGGTTAACAAATCTTTATGAATTATCACTGGATTAACTCCGTTTTGGAGTTAATAGTGGATATGTCTCATGTTTTTGAACATACCTTAGGCGAGTGTAATGTTGAACACTCATAGAGTTTAAAAGTTGACAGTGTCTTTGACAATGACAACAGAACTGAGCATATCTGTTTTCTGTATTGCAATGAATGTGGTAGAAAGTGAGGCAAAATTAAGACCAAACCATGAGAAAATTGTTACATCACTAATTTATATGCTTTTATATAGGCTTGTGATATAATATTATATAATATTATAGAATTAATAATTCTTACTATAAAAAATATTCACTATATAAATTATCGTTTATAAATTAACTATATAAATTATCACTATATAACACACATCGTTTCAAAGCAGCTTTACGGAAGATCATGCATTAACAGAAAATGAAACTGTAATATCTATAATATCTTAGAGTCATCATTGTGTAGTTTGATAAAATACGATTGTGAATTGTTTAAAAATAAGTCATTAAATAATAATTGTATTTATAACCCCAGTGAGCAAGCCAAAAGCGACTGTGGCAAGGAACACAAAACTCCATAAGATGTTGGTTAATGGAGAAAAATAACATTGGGAGAAACCAGGCTCACTGTGGGGGCCAGTTCCCCTCTGGCTAACATCATAAATATAATGGCAATATTACTTATGTATAGTGTAAGTTATGATTTAAAATTATTAAACTAAGTAAGTGTTAAAAAAAAAAAAGGCGAGTGCGAGCAAGGAGGCCTACAAACCTGACTGAGTTACATCAGTTCTGTCTGGAGGAATGGGCCAGAATTCCAACAACTTATTGTGAGAAGCTTGTGGAAGGCTACCCAAAACATTTGACCCAAGTTAAACAATTTAAAGGCAATGCTACCAATTACTAACAAAGTGTATGAAACTTCTGACTCACTGGGAATGTGATGAAAGAAATAAAAGCTGAAATAAATCATACTCTGTACTATTATTCTGACATTTCACATTCTTAAAATAAAGTAGTGATCCTAACAGACCTAAGACAGGGAATGTTTTCTATGATTAAATGTCAGGAATTGTGAAAAACCGAGTTTAAAGAGCACCTATTATGGTTTTTCAAATATTACCTTTCATGTAGTGTGTTATATAGCTGTTTGTGAATGTAAAAAAAGTCTGCAAAGTTTCAAAAATCAAAGTGCACGAAATATGGAGTTATTGACTCCCAAAAGAAAGAACCGATTCTGAACACCTGAAACAAGTCGTTAGTAATTCCAGACTTACTTCCTGTACTAACCTACATAATTTGGTAACAAAATAATAGCCTCTGGTCTGTTTACATGTACAGCCAGTGCAGGCTGTTAGCCTGTTAGCTGTTAGCCTCTGTTAACCGGCTAACTCACGTTATTGTCAAACTACATATAAACTTACCACAGAGAAACGTCCTGTTCTCGTCATGCTTGCTTTGGTGGTTCGGGTTGATCTTCTGATGTATCACTATCGGACTCTGGCTCAAATTGGTAAGGTAAATCAGACATTTTTTCAGACGGAGCTGAAACTCGGATATGGTAGTGGCCGTTTCCTTTCCGACACGCGCTGTAAGCGGTAGACCAATCACAACAGACTGGGACATCTGACCAATCAGAGCAGAGTAGGCTCTCTGAAAGGAGTTTAGAATGAACCCTTTAGAATGGATCATTGAAGGAGTCGTTTTTGACACTGGGAAAAAAAGGTAATGCTGCAATTTAAATTGAGCAAATTAAAGTGTTTTTGACCTTGGATGCATGTAAATCTATTGTATGAGACCTTTAAAACAAAATTAGGCACGTTTAAAAATCATAATAGGAGCACTTTAAATGTGTTTGGCTAAGGTGTATGTAGCCCTGGTTTACGTCCTGTGGCTATACTTCTGAAACGGTGAGTATTTTAACGTTTACAGATTGGCCCACATTCACTTCCATTGTTAGTGCCTCACTGTAACCGAGATTTGTGCTTTTTTAAAGAAAAGGAGGGGCAAGTCAAAATAAATTTTTGTTGTAATCAGTATTATACCACAAATTCTGTCGATTGAGCTTAACTTGTATTGAACCTGGAATATTCCTTCGCAGCAGGGGAGTTAACTAAACAAACTCCACTCCAGTGTCCCAGCATGCTCCATCCTAGCTGTTATATCATCCCAACACTCTGAAGACCACTGCTAAAGAAATGCTGAGCTCTAAAGTGCTCAACTGAATTAGTGAGAGTTGTGTGTGAATGTGTGTATATAAATGGAGGGCACTATTCTCTCTCTTAATCCCATGACAGTCATATGTGTTGATATTACTGAGTTAGAATCACGCCTGTCGGTATACTGGAAGCTTCTGTGGTGAGACAGAGTGTACTGTTGGGTTAAATCCAGAGGTCTGCATTAAACATCAGGAATTTGGTCTTGATGTAACCACTAAGGAGAACGCCACCTTGGCTGGCCATTCTGAAATGGTCTTGCACATTTTGTATGTATTTATTTGGTGCAAACGAAAATGAGTCTGTAAGGGATGGACGTACAATGCGTTTGGCATGTTGTTAAAGTTTTAAAGGATTAGTTCTCCAAAAAATTTAAATTCTGTCATTATTTGCTCACCCTCATGTTGTTCCAAACCCATATGCTGCATTTTGTTTTTGTTTTTCCTATGGAACACAAAATCATTTTTGAAGAATTTTTACCCTGCTCTTTTCCAAAAGAATCAAAAACATCATTAAACACTATAAAAGTACTGTAGTCCAAACGACTCGTGCGCTATATTCCAAGTTATCTGAAGCAATGCGATACGTTTGTGTGAGGAACAGACTGAAATGTATGTCGTTATTTACAAACAATCTTCCTTTGTGTGCGCGTTCAGGTTTAAAAATGGTTTTATCTCTTGTGTATCAAAAATATAAAACAAAAATAAAACAAATACTGGTTTAAAATCATGGGGAGATGAAAATTAATTTTGATAGCTGAAGAGGAGTGCAAGTTTTTCAAGTAATAACAATCTAAATTTCGATCTGTTCCTAATAAGCAAATGGACTCCGAAGACTTGGAATAAAGCGTACAAGTGGTATGGACCACTTTTTCGAAAACATTTTAATATATGAATATTTATTCATAACATATACTGTAAATAAACTGTTTTAATGCTTACATTCTCCTGAATCGACAACCTTATATAATGACACCCCATTAAAATCATCTTAAATATTCAATATATTGCTAAAATAGCTTCATATATCTTCTTTCCCTAGATTTGAGAAAGATAAGTGTTGAAGAGATGCTAATTGTTAGTTTTGCATACTTCGAACTTTCCTCAACTGTTTTGACATTGCTGAGATCTTAGACCTATAACTTAATCATCCATCCAAGGCTGTCTATTGGTGTTGCTTGCTCTTTATGCGGTCACTTTGGAAACTTTGAATTAAACACTCTCTCCTTCAATTATTTAAGCTTTTCTGCGAAAATTGGCAGGATGTCTCAGCAGGGTTGACTGACTTCATCTGCTTTTAAATGTTAATGTGGTTTTTAGCACATGCATGCCAGAGGTGTTTCTGCGCAGTGTCTTTAGAAGTGTTTCTACAGAGACCCCAAAGAAATGACTGCACTTTTTAAAATGCATTCACACAGTTTATTCTTTCACAATAGGGTGGAAGGAAGGAAGGGAAGAAAGGAATGATTGATGGATATAATGAGGTTACTAGTTTATTTGTCTTACTGTTAGATGACTTGTGATATCATATGCCACAGTGCCATCACTGTGACCTTTACATCATGTATGGATGGATGGGTTGATGGAGAGCCATTTTGTACAAAAGCTGTTGACTCTTTATGTCTCCGCATCTATTTTCTCAGTGAGGGTCCCAGGTTCATGACATGTGATATGATGGAGCATGTTAGGTGTCCTGATTGATGTCAGAATCAAAATTCAGTCATAGTAAATTGGATGTAGTTTGAGGAGCTTGAGAAAAGACCAGTTTTTTACAGAGTTAATAGTAGAGCAAATCAAACGTGTTGGCAGGTAATGTCATTTTAGGAGGTCTTGATATAATTTACATGTTTTATTTGAAGGGGTCATATCATGAGAAATCAAATTTTCCTTGATCTTTTTAGACAAACTAGTTTATTATACCCTGAAATCATACTGTAACTTTCAGTACACAGAACTTCTTCCAAAGTCAAAAAACACTGTTTATCAAAACAAAGATGCAAAAATGGCTTGTTCCAAACTTCCTAAAGTTTCTGATGTCAAACAGATAAATATACAGTATATGTGACAAGTTCTTTAACTCTCTGCAAGAAGGAAGCGGGAGATGGTGAGATCCAACTCAAAAGGGTATTTATTTTTGAACACATATGCTTTTCAGCATGTCATGGTGTACACAGAGCACTCGGCTTTGTGTGTGTGTGTGTCTCTCTCTCTCTCTCCACTGGTGTCTGGGTCGCTCTTAAAACCGTCTCCAACTCTCACTGCAATGACAAACAGCTGTTAGAGATAATCATTGAAAAGTGATGATCCTCTCCATTCTGGTGCTTGGCCACACCCTCACAATATATTATAATTTATAGTTATAATTATATTTATTTATCACACACATACATTTGCACATATACAGTGAAATTTTTTTTTTTTTTTTCCTACATATCCCAGCTAAGCTGGGGTCAGAGTGCAGGGTCAGCTATGATACAGTGCCCCCTAGAGCAGATAGGGTCAAGGGCCTTGCTCAAGGGCCCAACAGTGGCATCTTGGTGGTGCTGGGGCTTGAACCCCCAACCTTCTGATCAGTAACCCAGAGCCTTAACCGCTGAGCCACCACTGCCCCGAATTATTAAAACACATGGTCTCATGAAAAAGCAGTACATTTTCTTTTTAGGGTCAGAGAGAGTGTGGAAAAAGTAGTAATACATTTTGACTTTTTGGTGTAAAAAACTTTACTAACATTTATAAGTGGACCTCAGGGGACCTCAGTAACACAAGTACTAGTAAGACTGGCCCTATTTGCAGATGATACGGTCTAGCATGTCACTCTACTTTAAAAGAGTCTCACTGTGAATGCATAATGGGAAGTTCTCACTACTATTCTCTCCAATTTATTAGTGAATGACAGCAGATGTGCAATAGTTTTTGTATTTAGATGTTTCCTTTACCTGCAGTTTGTGTTGCTATGGTTGCCCTGTGCTGGGATGAACTGCTCCTTTAAAAGAGCCTCTTCACAACATGAAGAGCTGAACTGCTTTGATTAAAGAAAAATTTAATGAATAAATCACAGACTAGTAATGATTTATCCAGGAGTGTAAAAAGAATTGGGTTTTCTCCCCAATTTGGAATTCCCAATTCCCAATGCGCTCTAATTCCTCATGGTGGCGTAGTGACTCGCCTCAATCTGGGTGGCTGAGGATGAATCTCAGTTGCCTCCACGTCTGAGACTGTCAATCCGCGCATCTTATCACGTGGCTTGTTGAACGTGTTACCGTGGAGACGTAGCGCATGTGGAGGCCCACGCTATTCTCTGCGGCATCCACGCACAACTCACCACGCACCCCACCGAGAGCAAGAACCACACATTTTAGCGACCACAATGAGGTTACCCCATGTGACTCTACCCTCCCTAGCAACCGGCCCAATTTGGTTGCTTAGGAGACCTGGCTGGAGTCACTCAGCATGCCCTGGATTCGAACGTGCGATTCCAGGGGTGGTAGTCAGAGTCAATACTCGCTGAGCTAACCAGGCCCCCTTAAAAAGAGTTTACTTAAAGAAATTGTTCACCTAAAAATGAAAATTTTGTCATAATTTGTCATTCCAACCCTGTATTGTTTTCTCTCTTCCATAAAACACAAAATTAGATATTAGACAGAATTTCTGAGCTTCTGTTTTTCATACAATAAAAGTGGATGAATATTTATACTCCTAAGCACCACTGAAGTATCATGGAAAAAATAGTCATCAAATTTCATTTACAGTCACTTTTTTCAACCCTCACCATCGACATTTTGTTTTATGGAACAAAGAAAATAATATGGGGTCGAAATTAAATGAAGACATAATTTTAATTTTTTAGTAAATTTTTATGATAAACTATTATATGATCTTTATATATAGCACAGATAACACTATTGAAATTTCCATTACTTTTTAAGCTTGTATTAGTTTCCATGATTTTTCCAGGCCTGGAAATTACCATTTTAAAATTCCCCTGATATTTCCAGGTTTTCCATGACTGTGGGAACCCTGTTTAATTTGTTCTTTAAAAAATGTGTTGCACTGTATTGTGATATTGTTTGATATGATATATAAATATCATCCATGTCAATTGCTAGTCATTTTCCGTGTTAAAGAATTTGATGAAACAACAGGAAGTTGGGGCCTACAGTTGGAGGCGAGTGACCAGTATGGTTTTCATCATGTTCTAATGAATTATTCAGTACCAAGATGGCTTGACAGATGGTTGCAGCTTTAGCAAACAAGCCTACCCACCCCCTAGCCAAACTTATGTGAGGCTCTTGTCATTGTGAAGCACCGTGCCTGTATGAACAAAGAAGCCAGTAACTGAATAAACTGCTAATGGAAATCCATTGTAACTGAACGCTGCCCCCCTCAGGGAAGGAGATGACTGGAAAAGATGAGACAGATTGAAATCACATTCCCTTATCTAAGTGATTCCTCATTTGGCAACAAAAAGAGTGTGAAAATTAAAGTGAGGTGGCACTAAAACAAGGTGTGATGCTGACATTTTTGCTTTTAAGATGTCAAGATATTTTTTGGTTTCAAAAAGAGTGGGATTTTTGGAGGTGGGAAATCGGTAGGGGTCTTTGTAGTCTAATTATACTGCTACTGTCAAAATAATATAGATTTGTGGTAGTACTATAGACACATATTTGCTAGACAACAAAACAGAATAAAACAAATTATCAATTTTATACACATTATACTGTATACTCATAGCTTACTAAATTATTATCTTTATGGCTTGTTGATCTAGTATAATTCTTGCTTTGAGTGCTAGATGTGTGGGGTTGACAGGTTGGATAGATGGACGGACGGATGGACGGACAGATGGATAGATAGATACAGTAGATGGATGGATGGATGGATGGCTAGATAGATAGATAAAGCCAGTGTCTGTATGAGCCAGGAGTGTGTCAGTGCCCATGGCTTGGGTAACTCGCACATCTGTGAGAACACCATGAATGCAGACAGATATGTACAAATTTAAGAGTAGCATATACATCCATCCAGCACCATCTTTTCCAGGGACATCCCAGTATTTTCAGCAGGACAACTTCAAACCTCAAACTAGCTGAATAAGCAGAGAGTGCGGGTGCTAGATTGGCCTGCCTGCAGTCCTGACCATCTACAATTGAGAATATGTGGTGCATTATGAAGCGCACAATACGGCAATGAAGACCCATACAATTGTGCAGCTGAAGACCTGAAATTCCACTTTTTAAACTTAACAAATCCTGCTTTATATTGACCCTCATTCACAAAGCAGTCCGGTGTCAAATGATTTGCACAAACATACACGAATTTTGGTATGTTTTGGGGCACATTTGCTTCAAAAACAAAACTTGTCCACTGCATCTTCAGTGGCTCTGATGTACATGAAGACTCATATGTTCACTTTTACAGCCAACAATAGAACACTTATGACGCTTACGAAGCTGAGACATTATTCTTCTCACCGTAGCTGCTCCAGTGCGGAAAAAAATGGCGGACTGTGTGTAGATCACTCAGGGGAGGATCTATGATAATAGGGTGGAGACCGTCACCAGTCGTGGGCGAGGCCTGCTCTAACGTGACATCACATTAGAGCAGAAACGAAAACCAATCACTTTGAGACACTGTTTTAGATTAATAGAAATATAAGAAAGAGGAGTGGGTGGACTTTTAACATTGTAGAGTGGTTGTGTACACACACTGCCGACTCACATTTATGTTCAAACACCATGTAAAAGTGAATTTTGCATAACAGGTCCCCTTTAATGGGATAAAATACAAACAAAAGAATGATGATAAGCATACCTTACTATGGGCAGATGTGTGAATGGCTTTCACTGCAGAATGCAAATGAGTGAAGCAGCATATAAATCAGGGTGAATGGGCACTTGGAGTATTTAAGTAGACTTGATTCCTTTTGTAGACTAATAAAAAATAAAAAAAATGCATGACATGTTCTTGGAAAATGTCTCTACATGTACAGATGTAGGTAAATTGCACCAAATTGCTAGTAACTGCATGCCAGTGTGTTCATGTTGACTGATCTTAATACCGTGAACAGGAATTAGTTGCCAGCCTCAAGGCAGGTGGAGCTCCAGGTCACACCTACCAATGACGTGGACCAATGGCAGTAAGAAGGTGTTTAGCAGTCGGTAAGAAGTTTTGCTTAAAGTTCGTCAAAGTGAACTGTTACAAACCACCGAAACGAACGTAAAAACACCTTATTTTTGGCCGTTTTGTTCTAAATGAAGTCACGTTCGTTCATTCTTTGATTTCATATGAAGAATATCATGCCTTCATAAGAGCACATTGTGAGAACATACACTTAACCCAGTAAGGGCCACTAGAAGAAAAGCCTTTGCCTCTATGTCACTCTCTCTTTTTATCCCTCTCCATGTCCCTCTATGTTCATAAAAGCTCTAGCACTTTTTTAGCCATTATTTATGTGCCTACTTTCAGGCCTGTTTTTTTTTTAGGCCAGATAAGTGCTTTTTTGGGCACTGTTTCTGACCATCTAAAGTCATTTAGAGGCAGAACATCAACATCTAATGGCACTGTGCTCATAGTAGTAGTAACAGCATTTGTGCTTTGGTTCTATTTTAAAGACTTTTTACCATTATTATTCTAGCAAATGACAATGAAAAATGTAAATTTTTATTGTAAATTTTTGCTGCTCTGTTGTTTTGATTGCAATGTCGACACAATGTGCAAAAGTAGTAGGCATTTACGATACAATTAGACAAAGATTGTTGATATTTTTTCACTTTGCACACATAGATTTAATTGTAATACATCACAATTGTTCGGGTGTTTGCATACTGACTTGTTGCACAAGTGAAATATTTAATCGTATCCAAAGCTCTAAGCAGATCCTTAATTGCTGCCTCCTATGCTACTTTCCGTTAGAAATGACTTATATAAATTAATTCTGGTTCTTCATTTAGATCAAATGATTATTGTTATCTGACTTGCAGAAAAATCCTGTTTTGTTATGTTGTCCTATCTCCATTTTACTCCATTTCTCTCTCCTTTGTTCTTTCTGTTCTTTCTGTTCTTTCCCTATATTTTCTATATTCTTCCTCTCCCCCGCACATCTCCATTTTCCCTTATGTATTCAGAGATGAAGGGTTATTTAGATAAAGAGCATCCAGCTAACAAGAATTTACACGTTCCCATAATTTAAATAATGTCCCATGTTCCAGGCCACACACGTCCTCCTGTGCCTTCAGTATAGCGTCGTCTCAGCATATGACAGCACATGGCTGCAGGGCACTCTGCATGCTTTATGCATTTGTGTTTGTGTGTGTGTGTGTGTGTGTGTGTGTGTGTGTGTGTGTTCACCCACTCCAATGACAAGAAGCTTGGGAGGAATCATTAAAATTGTATTTTCCCCCAGGGATTCCTAAATGTTCTACTCGGCTCCACACTGTCATCTGAGCTAAAACCAATCTCTATTCTTTAACCAACCCAGAATGACTTTCATCATTACTCTGCTCATTATCAGCCCAAACATCAAATTTATCAAATTACCATAATTTACTCAACACTTTCTTTTGTGAAACACATAAGATGTTAAGCAGTTTATTTAAACAGCTTTTTTTTGTTCAATGCAGTCTGATGCTGTCAAGTTCCAAAAATGAAACATAAGCACCATTAAAGTACTCCATATTACTTATGTGCTATATTCCAAGTCTTCTGAAGCCATTATATTGCTTTGTGAGAAGGTCAGACTGAAAGTGAAGTTGTTGCTTACTGAAAATCCACCACAGCTCATTCGTCTTATTGTCTGCACATGAATGTTTCTTCAACTTCAGACACTTTCAGCTCTCTGAACTTTTAGAACGTAAAGTCTTGTTAAAAAATTTTCATATACTATTTTTTTTATTTTTTTTATTTGTCTACTAAAAATTTTCAACAATTTATGTACACTTTATGCATTACATGAGATCAACTGTATGTCATTTTTTTTGTCAGTTTCCAAAAGTCATAAATTCCCACCACAATCACACATTCTGGATTGTGTTTAATAGAATTCCGTTGTGGAAATTACATTTTTTATGTTTTTGAACTAATGGCTGATTTGGATGGCCAATTGAAATAAAGGCTTATATCAGAGCTTACATTTTTGTATCCTAAATACACACAATTAAATAAAAAATTTTCACTTTTTGGATAATTTGGCAAAATTACAGTTTAATTGGAAATGACAGCCAACAAAAATTCTCTGCTCGCAAGTGATATTTACCTTTTATTATTATTATTTAATTTTTTTCAAACAACACTGGTCTCTCCTTATCTGACACATTTGTTTATTTAGCTATTTGTTTAGAATATCATAGTTTTAATCATGCAGTAATTTGTGTATTTATAATGGATTTTCAAAGCTTACTATTGAAACTCTGGGTCTGGAACAAGGCTATAACAGTAAAATCTACAGTATACATAAAAGGCATTTGAAAACTACCAAAAATAAATGATAAAGACCTGGTAAGTTCTCAAGTCAGTTGTAATAAGTGGAAATCTGTAAATGTTTTAGTAAAAATCAACCCCTGTAAGTACCGAAGTTGAAGAAACACCTATACACCGATCAGCCACAACATTAAAAGCACCTGCCTAATGTTGTGTAGGTCCCCCTCGTGCCGCCAAAACATCACCAACCCACATCTCAGAATAGCATTCTCAGATGCTGTTCTTCTCACCACAATTGTACAGAGTGGTTATCTGAGTTACCGTAGACTTTGTCAGTTCAAACCAGTCTGGTCATTCTCTTTTGACCTCTCTCATCAACAAGGCATTTCCATCCACAGAACTGCCACTCACTGGATGTATTTTGTTCTTGGCAACATTCTGAGTAAACTCTAGAGACTGTTGTGCATGAAAATCCAAAGGAGATCAGCAGTTACAGAAATACTCAAACCAGCCCATCTGGCACCAACAATCATGCCACAGTCCAAATCACTGAGATAAAATTTTTTCCCCATTCTGATGGTTGATATGAACATTAACAGAAGCTCCTGACCCCAGGGGTGGATTTCGTGATTTGGGGGCCCTAAACAAAGTACAGGAATGGGGCCCTCTTCAATTACACATTTTTAGGTCGATTTTCTCTTAAAGGTGCAGTAAGCCTTTTTATTATTATTATTATTTCATTTTTTTATGGAATGGTATGGAGAAAATATTCCTATGTCCTGAAAGATATCACTGACTATGGTTACATGGACACCAGAAAGTGGCTTATTGTGAGAAGGCAGGTTATTGCAAGAAGGGATGGAACGTTACAAGTTTTTCTCTTCTGATTCTGATGCCTGAACTATCAGTATCGGCCGATACCGATCCCGATCCCGATCCGATACCAGTGTTGTTTTTTCTTAAAGTTTAGAACATCTTGCTTGAGTTTAGAACATCTATAATTAATTGTGTGGAACTGATTGGGAGTACTCTTTGTGTACAGAAACAAAAACTTTTAACAATACATTATTTCATTATAAAATAGGAAAACAAAACAAAATTACTTAAGAGCATGAGCAAAACTTTATTGTTAACTAGTCTGCAGGATGCAGCAGCAAAAATAACAGTAATTCCAGTGAAAGTTTTCAATAGAAAAGAAAACAGTTCTCTTCACATATTTTAACTTGTATCTGGACTTGTAAATGGTTTCAGATCTCTCTCTCTCTCTCTCTCTCTCTCTTTCTCCCTCCCTCCCTCTCTCTCTCTCTGTTATTTATTTATTTATTTATTCATCTCATTTTGGTTTTATTAGTATATCAATCCACTTTTCAATCACACAGTAATTTTTGGAACCCAATTTGTTTTTATTGTAATTTCTAATAATAACTTCACAATACATTGGTAATACTTTTCAATTGTAATTTCTTAAGGCTTTTATTTTGAAAGTCTGGCGCTGAGAACTCCAGGAAGTCTGCGTTTGAGTGTTTGTTTGCAGGCTAATTCGCAGTAGTGTAATACGCTTCTCATTCAACATATGGTAAAATGCTTGTCTGGTGCTGTTCTCAATGCATGTTATAGGCATCTATATTGATCATCTACATCTGAGATGGAGTTTGTGTGGAGCGACCACATACTGCGCCAAGCAGCACATCACGAGCCTCTGTGCATGTTTATGTGTGTGTCGGCGCTTGTTCAGTAAAGTGTGGTGCTAGAGACTACTTAGCTGTGCATGCTGACTGTATATTTATTATTAAACACAGCCTTTGCAATTCACAAAGCTTTTGGACTGTAAGAGCCTGAACAAAAAAAAAAAAGAAATGCTATGTGTACTACTTTAATGGTGATTTGAATGGTGATTTATGTCCTTATTTGAGCTTGACGTAACGTCAATGACCAACATGTGGTAACGGATTTGGATTGGGCTCGTCAGACCGATACCCGATCCAGGTAAAAACGTCAGTAGCAGACCCGATGCCGTTCCAGGTATCGGATCGATGCCATCCCTGATTGCGAGAAAACAATATTCCTGTTTACATGCACTGTATAATAGGCGAACATTACTCCCATATACATGTGAATTGGTTTGTAGCAGCTTTCTCTACAGCAACGTAATTTTCCTGCGACGCTTGTGTAAATAACACACATGGCATCCGAAGAAGACTTCATTATTTTACTCTCTGTTGATTTGCTTTATTTCCAGATATTTCAGAGTTGTTAATAATGTCTGACAACACATTATAAAAACACAATCTGGCTACTATGAACTACAATGCAGTATATACCACTACAATACCTTGTTTCTTTCTCACTCTCCCTCTTTCTTAATGCACTTTTGAACTTGACGTTGAATTACATCCCCAATTCCAAAAGAAATGCGACAGTATGAAAAACGCTAATAAAAACAAAAGGAGTGATTTGTAAATTATATTCACCCTTTGCTATATTGAAAGCACTACAACTGCACATTATATTATGTTTTACCTTGTGAATTTAATTGTTTTTTTGTTTTTGTTTAATGTACAGTAATTGCAGCACTCTCCAAAAAATTTGGGACAGTCGAGTGTTTACCACTGTGAAACATCACTATTTCTTCTAATAACACTTATTAAGTATTAAGGCACTGAAGACACAAGTTTGTTAAGTTTAAAAAGTGGAATTTCAGGTCTTCAGCTGCACAATTGTATGGGCCTTCATTGCCGTATTGTGCGCTTCATAATGCACCACATATTCTCAATTGTAGATGTCAGGACTGCAGGCAGGCCAATCTAACACCCACACTCTCTGCTTATTCGGCTAGTTTGAGGTTTGAAGTTGTCCTGCTGAAAATACCGGGACGTCCCTGGTAAAGATGGTGCTGGATGGATGTATATGCTACTCTTAAATTTGTACATATCTGTCTGCATTCATGGTGTTCTCACAGATGTGTGAGTTACCCAAGCCATGGGTACTGACACACTCCTGGCCCATACAGACACTGGCTTTTGGACCTGACGCTAATAACAGCATGGATGGTCTTTTCCTCTTTGGCACGAAAAACACAATGGCTGTGTTTTTCAAAAACTATTTGAAATGTGGACTGATCGGACCAAAAAACACAGTTCCACTGTTCTATTTTCCATCTAAGTTGAGACCGAGCCCAGAGAAGTCGGCAACGTTTCTGGACAGTGTTGATGTAGGGCTTCTGCTTTGCATAGTAAAGTCTTAACTTGCATCTGTGAATGCAGTGGCGAGTGGTGTTGACTAACAAAGGTTTACTAAAGTTATCCCGAGCCCATGTTCATGATATCCATTACAGATGAGTAATGTTTTTAAGACAGTGATGTCTGAGGGATCAGAGATCATGCACATTCAGAAGTGATTTTCATCTTGCCC
Organism: Myxocyprinus asiaticus; assembly: GCF_019703515.2. Lineage (NCBI taxonomy): Eukaryota > Metazoa > Chordata > Actinopteri > Cypriniformes > Catostomidae > Myxocyprinus > Myxocyprinus asiaticus. The sequence goes on from NC_059375.1 coordinate 36,747,340, forward strand.
TTTACTCACCGAGATTTGACAAGATTCATTAAATTGATGCTTGCTCTTGAAGGACTAGACTGTTTTTGAAGGCACCTTATATACTATGACATGATTCCCTCACCTGTTTAACATCTCCTGATTCACATTGCCTTGTTATTTGAACTCGTCAAATTTTTATTAGTCTTAAATTGCCCCTGTCTCAACTATTTTGGAGCATGTTGCAATCATCTTATTTGAAATTACTGTAAATAAAAAGATAAATAATTTTTTTTTTTTTTTTATGTTTCCAGAAGGCTTTGATCTACTTTTAAATGTGAAAACATAAAGTTTGCTAGATTTACGCTGCTAAAAAGGGCAAAAACACGTCAACAGTCAGAGAAATTATTTTTTACGAGTGGCATTGATGGTGCTGAAAATAACAGCAATATCAATCATATTGGTGTTGTAATAGTGATATTTAAAATTTCAGCACACGTTATTTAGCATTAATGATAATAACAAAGCATATTATTTGTATTTTTAAGGGGCCCTTGGCTTCTGGGGGCCCTAGGCGGATACCTACTTTTTCCTGGTGCTAAGTCCACCCCTTCTTGACCCATATCTACATGATTTTATAAACCACACTGCTGCCACACGATTGGCTGATTAGATAATGGGTGATTGTTGGTGCCAGATGATCTGGTTTGAGCATTTCTCATTTTCTCACACAACAGTCTCTAGAATTTACTCCAAATGGTGCCAAAAACAAAAAACATCCAGTGAGTGGCAGTTCTGTTGATGGAAATGCCTTGTTGATGATAGAGGTCAACAGAGAATGGCCAGACTGGTTCGAGCTGACAAAGTCTACGGTAACTTAGGTAACTGCTCTGCACAATTGTGGTGAGAAGTATAGCATCTTAGAAAGCTATTCTGAAATTCGGGTTGGCACTGTTTTGGTGGCACGGGGGGGACCTATACAATATTAGGCAGGTGGTTTTAATGTTGTGGCTGATCGGTGTATATTTAAATGTGGTACACAAGAACCTATGCTGTTTGTAAATGCACATCAAAGCTGGTGTGATGCAACTTTGGGTGCCATATTAGAATATATACAGACATAACTGAGATTTGAGATCTTTGATTTGAAAGGGGACCATTTTCAGTAAGTAACGACTATCAACCCTGAATATAATGCACAAGTTACATGGACTACTTTTATGGTGCTTTTTTTGTTTTTGTTTTTTGGAGTTAACAGCTTCAGTCCTCGTTTATTTTCATTGTATGGAAAATAGCTTCTTGAATGTTCTGCCAAACACTTCCATTGTGTTGCATGGAAGAAAGAAAGTCATGTGGGTTTAAAATGACTTGAGAGTGCGTAAATGACAGAATTTTCATTTTGGGGTGAACTATACTGTCAACACAAAGAAAGTGTTCAAAGGATAAACTTTAAAGGGCAGCTAATACTAACAGTGCAGGATATGGCATCAGCATCTCAAAACCACTGTCTGTGCACTATTATTGAAGTATGACCAGCACTATTGACCTCATAGTGTTTCTGGGGGATAAATAACCAGATTCCAAGAAGATGAGACTGGGCTTTTTGGTGACATCATCTTTTCTATATGAAACCCTTCCTGCTTCCATGGTTGATAAGATTGTGGTTTGGGGTGGAGGATTGGACTATAACACAATAATATTGTCACAATAGACTTTGTTGACCATGCCAAACAATTCTGCTATAATTAACTTGATTGTTTGATTTTATAAATGGTCTGGTCAGTCTTTGTTTTTTTTGTTGGATGAGTTGAATTAGGCACTCTTGGTGAAGTATCTCCACTCATGCACACATTCAAGCAAAGCTTATTAAGAATTCTGATGCAGTTCCACAGAGTAATCTGAATGTTAGTGATTGTATTGTGGTTCTAAACACTATGGCTAACCTATGTTTTGTGTCTTTTTATAAAAGCTTGTATATAAATATCTCTCTCTAATAGTGGTTGTGTGTTATTCTCACTGGCAAAATGCACCATATTGTTTATCATTTCCTTAACCCTTATGTTATTTCAGTCTGGAGAATATTACCCTCTGGCTCAGTATGGCTTTTTCTGAATATTAAAGACCTGCATGTGGCACGCATACGCCGCCCATCCTGCTGCACTGCCTTTATTTTTACCACTCATTTAACATTAGATTCATGTATGGCCCTTATAGTCCAAAAATATATATCTATATGTGCTTAAGGAACATTTTCTGACATGCCTTTATGAGTAACAGCCAACATATCAGAGAGGTCTTGGCCTCTGAGATCATCCTAAAATGAATTATGGTACAGACTGGCTTCCGACCATCCCATGTTTGTGTGTGTGTGTTAGCATTTTGTAGCACTTTGCTGGAAGAAAATTAGTTAAGTGAAGAACACAGTTTCGTTTGGCTCCATTTGATGGTCAATTGAATGTACTGTATGTGATGATTACAATGTGTGAACTAATTGTAACTTTTTCCCTTGTGATTTTACAGTGTTGCGGTGGGAGTGGGTTTCTATGGAAACAGTGAAACCAATGATGGGGTATACCAGCTGACCTATTCCCTCTATAACGTCAACAACACGCTAGCAGGAGTGGACAGTTTGGTAAGTAAAGTTAAGGTTGTGTAAAGGGTACCAAAAATGTAAAATGGTGTGATACCTACACTCACTGAGCACCTTATTAGGAACACGTGTACACCTACTATACTTATTAATGTGATTATTTAATCAGCCAGTCATGTGGCAGCAGTGAAATGCATAAATTCAAGCAGATATGGGTCAGGAGCTTCAGTTAATGTTCACATCAACCATCAGAATCGGGAAAAATTTGACCGTGGCATGATTGTTGGTGCCAGACAGGCTGGTTTGAGGCTGTTTGTATATTATATAATTATTATTATAACATGTAATATTTTATATATGTTTTATTTATATAATATAACATATATAACAATATAACAAACAGAGTTAATGTTAACATATAAACTTACTGTATTTACCGTAATGCCTGGCCACATTAGAGGCGGTTCTGGCTCATTTGGTGCCCTAGGCGAGATCTGACACGGCGCTCTGTGGGGATTTAACGATGTTGACAAATTTTTTATTATAGAATTTACAGAAATTTGAACACACAAAATATATTCAATAAAAATATCCAGACAATAAATAGTAACAATAAATATATATTTTATATATGTTATATTTATATAATATAACATATATAACAGTATAACAAATATAACTAACGATAACATATTGAAACTTACTGTAGTTACCATAATGCCTGCACACATACACACCTAGATGACTGTACAGTTGAACTTGAAGAGATAGATGCTCTTTACAGAGTCAGAGGATGCTTCTTCTGTAGTCTGCACAGAGGAGGTAACTGGACCTTCTTTATTGGGGTCAGGGGGTGCTCAAAAATATTTAAGATGTGCTCCTGAAGTGAATATAAAATAGCAATTACAATTTAGGTAGCTTAGGCCTACATTTTTTGTCATAATGCAGAATCCACACTTTATTGTAAGGAACCATAAGACCTTGTCCAAATCTCAGCTGACTACTATAGCATTTGCTCGCTAGCACAATTATTTTAGCACAATTTAACGGTGATGCAGAATATATTTATTTTTGTTCAAGATGAGATGACATGCATATCATAACTTTATCTCGTTTCTCTTCCTCCTTTCTATTTTTTCGAAATTAAAATCTTAAGAGATTTTTATCACATGCAATGATACCCTGTTAAACATCACCCATCACACCCCTTATCAATCAAGGGTCAACATTCAACCAATCATTGGTGATACTATACAGTATACAGTAGTGTGTGTGTGTGTGTGTGTGTGTGTGTGTGTGTGTATATGTGTGGGCAGGTTTAAGTGGTTTACGAGGACTTTTTTTTAGGTTACAAACTGGTAATTACAAGGGTATTATGCTATAAATGTGGTTTATGAGGACATTTCCAGTGTCCCCATAATTCAAATCGCTTAAAAAAAATATACTAAACAATGTTTTATTGAAAATGTAAAAATGCAGAAAGTTTTTTGTGAGGGTTAGGTTTAGGGGTAAGATTTGGGTTAGGGGATAGAATCTATAGTTCGTACAGTATAAAAATCATTATGTCTATGAAGAGTCCTCATAAGGATAGCCACACCAATGTGTGTGTGTTTGTGTGTGTGTGAGTGCGTGTGTGCATGTGTGTAAAAAATGTTTTTTTTTTTTTTTTTTTTTTTTTTTTCAGTATATTTGTCATTTATTGCTAGTTTTATTTAACTAAGAGAAATTACAATGGATGTATTGGTAACACTTTACAATACGGTTGCATTTGTTAACATTAGTTAACAACATTAGTTGACATGAACTAACAATGAGCAATACTTTTACAGCATTTATTAACTTACTGTTAATTTCAACATAATCATTTAAAAAAAAATAACAGTTGTATTAGTTTACATTAGTTAATGCACTATGCACTAATATGAACTAACAATTAACAATTGTATTTTTATTAACTAACATTATAACAAAGATTAATAAATGCTGTAAAAATATATTGTTAATTGTTTGTTATTGATACCTAATGCATTTACTAATGTTAACGAATGGAACCTTATAGTAAAGTGTTACCGATGTATTTTAGGAGCAGGAGTGCATTTTATTTCATGATTACAGTGACTAAGGCAAGCAATACATTTTTTTTATTAAAGGGACAGGTGCAAAGCACGAAACAGGGATCGGAGGTGCAATAGTTGAGTGTGCATCTTGACGGTTCGTGTCCACTGGTGCATGGTGAGCGAAGCGGGCGTTCCCTGTCTGTCACTCACTCGACGTTGTGTCGATGTAGTGACACTAGGGGTTCAATCTTGAGAGCCCCAATCACCTTTGCTTAAAATAGAAAAGGCCAATGAGAGTTGGCGAGTGGAATTTGCATGCCACTCTCCGCCCCGGACATACGGGTATAAAAGGAGATGGCGTGCCTCATTCATTCAGATTTTTTCTTCGGAGCCGAATGCATGCTTGTGTTCGTCCTCTCACCTTTTGCTTACGCTGCTGGATTTTACAGCGCATATCAGCGGACACCCTTGCATGGTCGAGTGTTGTGTTTCCCCTGGGTGCTTCGGCGGCTGAGTCCGTGGGTGCTAAAAGAGTATATTCAAAAGAGTATATTTCCTTCTAAAAGAGCTCGCGCAAACGCTTGCCATCTTTTTAAAGATGTCCTTCCATGTTTGCGCTAATGGATGTGGCCGTTATCTCTCCCCTCCGGATAGCCATGAAATCTGCCTCGAGTGCTTGGGGCCCCTGCACGCCGAGGCAGCTTTCGTGGAAGGGACATGTTCTCATTGCGAGAACATGCCCATCAGAACGTTGCGGTCAGGCTCACTTCCTTCTTTATGAAGCAAGGAGCTACCGTGGCTGCTCCCCAACCTGGTCCACCCTGGGCTGATGCTCAGCCGGCCGGGTCGACAAGCACCGCGGGCGATCTGGATGTGAACATGGGAGCGTTTCCGCCGACTCAGCCCCGCAGACCTCCCATCCCCCAGCATGCTCGTTTTATCCGGAAGAGCTGTCGAGCGATATAGGCAGTCCGCCTCAGGGCAGATTTAATGTGTTGTTCACGGCTCAAGACGAGGATGAGCTTTCGGTCGCAGCATCGGAAGGTGGACTTCTGTTATCGGAAGCGGACAAATCTTCTGAGCTCCCACCCATCGGGCTAAGTGGAACCCTCCACCCTGCCCTGAGCGTTCACGGCTGGATAATGGGCTTCTGGGCTCGGAGCGTGACTCACGGCCGTGCCCCGCACCGGTGCCTTTCTTCCCGGAAGTGCACGAGGAGTTAACGGAGTCATGGAAGGCACCTTTTTCTACCCGTACATGCTTCACGGTCTCGTCCACCCTGACTACCCTCGACAGCGGAGCGGCTAAGGGATATGTCAAGCTTCTCCAGGTAGAGCACGCTGTAGCGGTGCATTTATGCCCACAGGGCTCAGCCACCTGGTGCAACCAACCAAGGCTCCCTTCCAAGGCCTTTAAGTTATCTTCCTCATTAATGACAAAGGCTTACAAGGCCGCGGGTCAAGCCGCTTCTGCCCTGCACACCATGGCCATCCTGCAGGTCCACCAGGCCAAGGCGCTGAAAGATCTGCACGAGGGTAGAACCGACCCAGGGCTGATGCAGGAACTGCGTACTGTGACCGACCTCGCTTTACGGGCGACAAAATTCACGGCGCGTGCCCTGGGCCGGACGATGTCCACTCTTGTGGTCCAAGAGCGGCACCTGTGGCTCAACCTTGCGGAGACGTGTGACGCCGAGGAAGTCCATTTTCTCGATGCGCCCATCTCCCAAGAGGGGCTTTTTGGCAACACCGTCGAGGATTTCACCCATCAATTCTCGACGGTGAGAAAGCAGACCGATGTGATTAAGCACATCTTGCCGGTGCAACTCGGCCACCTCCAGGCCTCCGAAGTCTCACGCCCCATCTGCTTCTCACCAGAGCTGTTCCCCTGCGGTGCTGGCACCGGCTCCCGAACCATCGGAGTCCATACGTTGGCCTCAGAGGAAGAGATCCTCCCACGGGAAGTCGGCTCCACCTGCCCGTCAGTCAGCCCCTGACATGGACAGCCCAGGGATGAGGCGACTGCCTTTGACCCGAGTGGTGAATATTCTATCCCCGAGTGCCCCCTGGGCCTTGGCACCCACATGGTAAGTAAAAGGGCAGTCCCCTCATTTCCTGGGCCAGTGCACTCGTGACATCCAGGCGCTGGAAGTCTTTCTGGTCAATCAGGCAAACGTGATTACCTCCCGTTCCCTCATTCTCTGTCGAGAGACAGCCGGCGAACAGGTAAGTATGCTGGTCTCTGGGGTCGCTCGCCCGCTTCAGTAACCGGCCACTGTTGCGGGCTTGCGGAGCAGCACGTCCCCCCTGGGCTGTCTTCCAGGTGGGGCGCCTGCTCTGCCTTGCCGCGTACCTCCCTGCCCGGGCACGGTAAGTCCAGTCGTCTCCTTGGTGCCGCTGTCGCGGGGGCTGGAGGCCTGGTTAGCGCTCTCCAGCCCCTCACGGTGGCTCATTTGGACTCGGCTACACGTTCCAGTTCGCCAGACGCCCGCCCAGGTTCAGTGGCATCCTCTCCACTACGGTGCGGGGCGAGGGTGCCTCCGTCCGCCAGGCGAAGGGAGCAATAGAGCCCGTCCCCGTAGCCGAGTTATGCGAGGGCTTTTACAGCCCTTATTTTATCGTACCCAAGAGAGGGGGAGGGTTGCGCCATTTTGGAATGTCCAATTCCCAATGCGCTTTTAAGTCCTCGTGGTCGCGTAGTGATTCGCCTCAATTCGGGTGGCGGAGGACGAATCCCAGCTGCCTCCGAGTCTGAGACCGCCAACCCACGCATCTTATCACGTAGCTTGTTGAGCGCGTTGCCACGGAGACATAGCATGTGTGGAGGCTTCACGCCATCCACCGTGGCATCCACACTCAACTCACCATGTGCCCCACCGAGAACGAACCACATTATAGCGACCACGAGGAGGTTACCCCATGTGAATCTACCTTCCCTAGCAACCGGGCCAATTTGGTCACTTAGGAGACCTGGCTGGAGTCACTCAGCACGCCCTGGGATTCGAACTAGCGAATTCCAGGGGTGGTAGCCAGCATCTTTTACCACTGAGCTACCCAGGCCCCCCCAAGCCTTACAGGATGTTAACGCAGAAGCGCATCCTGGCGTCAGTACGACATCAGGATTGGTTCGTGACCATCGACCTGAAAGACGTGTACTTTCACGTATCGATCCTTCCTAGACACAAACCCTTTCTTCGGTGTGCCTTTGAGGGACGAGCATACCAGTACAAGGTCCTCCCCTTCGGTCTGTCCCTGTCCCCTTGCATCTTTACCAAGGTCGCAGAGGCTGCCCTGGCCCCGCTGAGGGAGAAGGGCATACGCATTCTCAATTATCTCGACGACTGTCTAATCCTAGCTCACTCGTGAGACCTATTGTGTGCACACAGGGACCTCGTGCTTCAGCACCTCGACCGACTCAGGCTGCTGGTCAACTGGGAGAAGAGCAAGCTCTCCCCTGTGCGGAGCATCTCTTTTCTCGAGTTGGACTTGGTCACTCAAGGCACGTCTTTCAACTGAATGTGCTCAGTCAGTGTTGACTGAAGACCTTCATGCAGAAGGTGGCAGTGCCAGTGAAATAATTTCAGAGGCTCCTGGGACACATGGCATCCTCGGCAGCAGTTCTCCCCCTCGGGTTGATGCATATGAGACCACTTCAGCACTGGCTACAGACTCGAGTCCCAAGGTGGGCATGGCGCCACGACACCCGGCGTGTGACCATCACGCCACAGTGCCATCAGAATTTCAGCCCTTGGTCGGACCTGCCGTTTCTATGGGCAGGTTTTCCCCTAGAGCAGGTCTCCAAGGTGCATCGTGGTCATGACAGACGCCTCGAATTCGGACTGGGGCGCCATGTGCAACGGGCAGGCATCAACTGCTTAGAGTTGCTGGCGGTGTTGCTGGCCCTGAGGAGGCTTCGGCCGTTGATTCAGGGCAAGCATGTGTTGGTCTGGGCCGACAACACAGCGACCGCCAAGGCGGTGTATGCTCGCGTTGCATGTCGCAACTCGCCCGCCGCCTCCTCCTTTGGAGTCAGCATACGTTGAATTCTCTGTGAGCCACTCACCTTCCAGGTAGACCGGGCGGCCAGTTGGGTGTATCGCTTGCATTGCGCCTTTCCCCTTTTTCAAAAGGTGATAATGTGTGCCTTTTTGTCCACAACAGTTCCCCATATCTGGTGAACCCCGGACGCCTCTTTAATTCTTAAGCACTGTTCGGTGACGAACATGGTGGAGGAGTAATGCCACCAGGCCCAGTACTCGTGGTATGCCCTTTTCAGGTGAGCCCGTGTGCTCGGGCTCAGTGCTCCATGCATGGTGATTCCCCCTTGGTAATCCTGTATGATGAGTTTTCACTGTTCAGGTTTCTCTAGAAAGTGCTCGGTGGGAAATTGCTTAACAGTAATCAGGCAAGGCTCCACCGGTAGCCTCCTTGGGTAAGTGCCTCCTCCCCCATTAACGGGACCAGGGAGACGCCTTACCTAACTCGTTGGAAGGTCATGGCATGGTTGAGTGCTCGCTGCGAGGCATGCAGCAGCTTGCCCATGTCCACTCTTCCTTACCCCGTGACACGGTTCAGCGCCTGTGGCGTTTCCTATAGGAACCCCTAATGTCACTACATCAACACAATGTCGAGTGAGTGACAGACAGGGAATGTCTTGGTTACTGATGTAACCTCTGTTCCCTGATGGAGGGAATGAGACGCTGTGTCCCTCCTGCCGCGGCGCTGAACCGGCCGCTGACATGGCCGGAACTCTCTATCGGCTCCTCAGCATAAATCTGAATGAGTGGTGCATGCCATCTCCTTTTATACCCGTATGTCCAGGGGGTGGAGAGTGGCATGCAAATTCCACTTGCCAATTCTCATTGGCCTTTTCTATTTTAAGCAAAGGTGATTGGGGCTCTCAAGATCGAACCCCTAGTGTCACTACATCAACACAACGTCTCGTTCCCTCCATCAGGGAACAGAGGTTACATCAGTAACCAAGACGTTTTCCATTTATTCCAATGAGAATCCATCTTGCAAGCTGGGCGCTCAGCTCCCGTTGGAATTAATTGAAAACGCCCGCTTCCTTTTGCTGACCCTGCGCCAGTGAACACCCAGCATGAGAGCTCTAGGCAGGGGATGTGCTGCACCCACCTGTCATGCTGCCCCACAGAGCGTTGCCGCCCTAGGCGGCTGCCTAAATTGCCTATGCCAGGACCTTGAGGTGGATGGGCTACAACAGCAGAAGACCATGTACAGAACCATAGTGTTCCTAATAAAGTGCTCAGTGAGTGTATATTTTGCACATTTCGGTACCTGGCAACAATGTGCTGCTATTCAGCACATTTGAGTAGTAAATAAATAATACTATAAAGGGTATAAAAATGCATGGGATTCAATAATCAATTATAGCTACTCTTATAGTACCAAGTGTATTGCAGAGGCTATTTTAAATTACCTGCATGCAACAGAAGCTGAAAGTCCTTTTAAGAAATGTCAGGTCACTCAGCAGCCATATGCTTAATGCATACTGGCAGCTATTTTCTATTCATGCAAGAGCAGCTTATGTCTACTTGAATGGCGAAAGTCTCAAACTGCTGGTCAAGATTACATTCCAAAAACATATTTCAAATATGCAATGAAATCTGACAACAATGGTATCATAAATTATACTTTACTCAGTCTTCACTACATTGAGTCTTTACTGAACTAACATCACTCTTGGATTTGTGATGTCATTTGTTCATAAAGGTTCATACATTTTACTTATACATTTTACATTTTGTTGTGTGTTGAGACTGATCTTACTTTGAATTTGGTGAGAGTTGGTCAAAAGTTCTTCTACTGAAATCGGTCTGTGCTTACTGAAATTCTAACTACTGCCCACAGTGACAGAAGCTGGAAGTGTTGTTGAACAGATAGGCATGTGTGAGCTCTGATTTCTGGGTGAAATGTCCACAGAGTGAATCCAAAAGTGTTTTGGAAATGTTTCATGTCAATTTCCTGTGTGATCATGTTGATGTGTTATATTTAGTCCTTGAGGTTACAAATGCACAGTTCCTTATTGATGTTTAAACTTCATTAGTTGATGGAGGCTAGATGGCTATTTCTTATCTAGATTATGTATTGATTTAGTATTGATACACAGTACCAAAGGTGAGCTAAAATATTTAGTATGGAGCCACCCTAGTACAACCTGACTATAAAGAACTCATTTCAGACACATTTTCATTCCTTGTCAAACTGGTTCTGTTAGTCACTGAGTAGATTCTGCTGAAATGTCCCAATATTGTCAGACTGATTTCTTCCAACTAAATTCCCACCCTCTAAGGGCTCTATCTCAATCTTTTTATAATTTTTTCCTTCTCCGCAAATAGTTCTGCACTTCATAGCAAAGCGTTCTACCCTTCAGACCAAACCTTCCCATATGGTCCCAATATCCTCATAGTTCATTTGATTGCTTCTGTAACGTCTTTCTATGACATTCAACGCTTCTCAAACTTTTTGGGTTCCCCACTGAGTGCATGAATTGATTCACTGACATCATTTTGCAATAGTGAGGACACATTTATAAATATGTGGAGCTACATGCCACTGCTTAATCTTTTTGTGTGTGAATCTGTCTGTACTTGGTACTCTAAAACATGACTGACAGCTTTATTCTGCTGCTGTTTGAATGTGGCCTGTGTGGAGACACACACTCTCTCCCAGTGTGTTCTGTGATATGATGTGGTTACTGCCACAAATGGGTTTTTAGAGCCTTTTATGTTTGTGTAGTTATGAAGGCCTAGTCGCTGTCCCCTTCAAGGCCATGAAGGCTGTAGCATGAACAAAACCTAATTCCCGTATCTGCAGCCAGACTAAAGAGCCCTATTTATATCTGTCTCCTTTTTTTTTTCTGATTTCAATGCGTAGAGCTGACAGTGACACTAAGACACTTTAATCCTGCTTCACGCACTGATTTCATGCAACCCGTTGGCCCTTTCATGGCTCGGAATGTGACTTTTAGCCGTTTTATACTGCAGTGGATGGAAAGACAAATCACTGAGATCACATTTTTTCCCCATTTTTATGGTTCATGTGAACATTAACTGAAACTCCTGACACGTATATGCATAATTTATGCATTACACTGCTGCCACACGATTGGCTGATTAGATAATTGCATGAATAAGTAGGTGTACAGGTGTTCCTAATAAATTGCTCTGTGAGTATGTGTGTGTGTGTGTGTGTGTGTGTGTGTGTGTGTGTGTATATATATATATATATATATATATATATATATATATATATATTTCTATACAATATTATTTGTTGTAATTATTTGTTCACTAACCAAGATTAACAAATGTATTGTGTATTGTCAGTTCTTGGTAGCTACATTAACTAATGTTAATACAACCTTATTGTCAATTGTTAACATTCAATCTTTTAAATATTATTATTATATAAGTTAGCCGAGTCCCAGTAATGACATCATCAACTATCACTACATCTCCAAGTGTTTGACTGATGCCAAATCCATCAGCCTAAACCCCAGCAGTCTCCACATGAATCTTAACAACATTTGCATTGATTTGATGAGTGCAAACATTGTGGTACCAGCTATAGATTAGTCACCCACACCTGTTCAGTTTACTTACACCTGTTGTATGAGTCTTTAGGGAAGTGTTTATACAGTGGTTTAGAGCCAAACTGAGACTAAAAGTGCCCGGAGCATCTGCCCAATAACACCGTTAAGGAGTAGAGGATTAAATTCCCATCTGCACTAATGGAGATTTATACATCAGTTTCTGTCTCACTCAGAAATATGAGTCACAGCCCACTATCTGAGTAATTAGCCAAAAGGCAAAACTGACCTGGGAACTGCACTGGGGGGGAGACAAAATATTCATTAGCTCTCTGCCTCAGAGATAAGTGAAAAAGTGATGTAATGTAACTCAAATGTACTACAGATCTTTTTGATGTCTAATAAATGACCTCTATCGTGGGGTCAGGTTTTGGCTGGTTGGCTTCAGAAGTTAGTCCCTGCTGGTAAATGCCTTAACTACACCATTATCCGGGGGAAAAAAAAACAGGTTTCTCCATTGATGGTCAATTAAAAGTAGCTGTGTATTCTGACATAATACATCAAAGCAAAGATGGCAGCATCAAATTTGCATACGTCCAGGGCTAAATGCGCCAGCCAAGCAACTGCTATTGAGATAAATGAGAATGCTATAGGTCTATAGTAGTTTTCTCAACTCAGTTTAGCTAGTTAATGGGAAAAAAAGAGTGAATTATAATTGACTAATACCTACATCCCAAGCTGAGGCTGGTGAGTAAAGCAGGACTTGTTCTTGCCTATCCGGCTTAAATAAATTTTTGGTGTCTGAACAGGAAAAAAAAAAAACACATGAAATACAATTTGTATGAGCCCCATCATGACGGATATCATGACGTTTCTTTCATCATTCATCTTATGTCAGGTGTTGCGAAAAGAACATTTGGTTCAGATCTGGATACTGTTCTCATGAGATGCCCTGTTTACACCTGTTATTAAGATCTGATCTACTAACAAAACGACTGCAGTCTGATCAGAAAAAAAAATCTGATCTGGCCATATATACTGTATCTTGCACGTTGAACAGTCAATCAGCCAATCATCAAAATCGGTCCAAAAAAATCGGATTTACAGTGCAGTGTGAACCTTAGTGTCACTGTCAGCTCTATGCATTTAAATCAGCAATGTATCATTAACAGAGAATCAACAATACATTTAAAGCTAAGCCCACCATTTTTTTAAATCAGAGTAGAAGAGACGTTCACACTAATTTCCTCACGCCATTCTTGGATCGGTCCCTTGAAACCAGGACCTTCAAATGGCACAAAGTGTCCACTGTCTGAGAAACCCAGCAAGCTGTGCACATAATTAGCCATGAACCCTGCAACAAAGGCCTTTGATGAAGTGATTCATAGAAACCTTCGACTTCCTGATTGGGGCTCTTCAGTGGCTGTGCCTGCCTGAAAACAATGATTCAAATTGGCATCCATTGCATACAGATGCTTGCTCTTTCTCACACACATGCACGCCCCTCTTGTCTTGTTCTCACACTGTTGGAAGCACTGGACTACTCTTTCAAAGGTTTCAAGAGAACTTTCGGAGAGTAATCCACAGGATGTGTCTTTTTTGCAAGAGTGTTGAGTGGTGACTGCTTGGTTTTAGAGTTTTTTTTGGTTCGGGGCCATAAGGTCTCTTGTTCACCTCCTCCCAGCACCCTCTCTGCACTTGCAAATTAACTGTGCGGCTTCCAACGGATCAGTTTTACTTTCACAGCGGCACCTAAGGACATACCAAGACAACAAATTACTCTGTTTGAGTTAAATGACTCATCATGTTGGGAAATTTAAAAAAAATAGTTAGTCACTATAAAGTTTTGAGCCCAAAGTCCAATTGCATCAATGATAACTGATGGATGAATGTTGGTTTTAAAGGCCTTGTTCAAAATTGTCTTAAATTAGGATAATCTTTGTGAATTCTGTCCTCCAAACTAAATTTCCAATAAAATCGTATTTGTAATAGATGTTAGGTAAACAAGTGAACGCAATAAAACCACCCTAGCATTGATTTAGACAAGGGTCAGCTATATAATGATGGTACATTTTAACCATCTAAGACAAACTGAGTTCTCAGGACAGGGGTATTTTTCTGGGCAAGTTGTCTTGTGGGTTTTATATGTTGTAATTTCATATAATTTATTAATTTCCGTTTCAGTCAGCCAAAACAATAGTTTGATATTTTTGCTGTGTAGATAATTTGTTTTGGGTTTCATAATGTAACTATTTACATTTTGCGGCAAAGTCATTAAATAGTCATTAAATATAATACATTTAAAATACAGATGTTATTCTTTTCTTTTCTTTAAATAGTATTTCATATTTCAAACAATGGTATTCTTCCCAAATCAATGTCAATATACAGTAGGGTCCCAATGTAACAATCATGTCAACATGTGTCAACATGCCCACAACATTAAACAATGTAAATGTTAAATCTTTATTTATGGGCAGTAATGTTAATAGTAATGTTAAAAATATGCTTTTATTTTTATATCATTTAAGAGGGTGGCTATTCTGTAATTTGCAAAAGTCTCAACCCAGAGCTCAGCTGTTCTATAAATATCTCTATCTCAGCATGGTAGACATTGGGGCCGTTCTGTACCGTCCTCTCAGCTTTTGAAGGTCACTTTTTTTTTCTTTTTTATGTTTTGGCCAGAATGTGCCATTTTTTGGGCTTACTGTATGCACACTGCTTCACTATATCAATGCAGTTGTTACAATCATACAGTATGTGCAGGGTGTTTTTCATTGAGATTAACTGTATCCAGAGTTGAAAATTTTAGTGAGAAGTCATTAGTGATATGTTTGACAGGCTAGCTTAAAATGACACATTTGTGGATATGGCTAAGGAATGACCCGAAAATGGAAAGGAAATAGGTTGAAGGCAAAGTCTGTTTGGTATTTGCTTGACATGTTTGTGATTTAAAATACCTACAGTACTGTGCAAAAGTTTAAGGCACTTGTGAAAAATGTTGCATAGTGAGGATGTCTTCAAAAATAATGCCATAAATAGTTTTAATTTATCAATTAACATCATACAAAGTCCAATAAACATAAAAAAAAATAAAAAAATAAAAAAGTTAAATCAATATTTGGTGTGACCACCTTTGCCTTTAAAACAGCCCCAATTCTCCTAGATACACCTGGACACAGTTTTTCTTGGTTGTTGGCAGATAGGATGTACCAAGCTTTTTGGAGAATTCACCACAGTTCTTCTATCTATTTAGGCTGTCTCGATTGCTTCTGTCTCTGCATGTAATCCCAGTCGATGTTCAGTGGGGGTCTTTGTGGGGACCATGCCATCTCTTGCAGAGCACCCCGTTCTTCTATTCTAATCTTTTCTATTTGCAAAAGTAATGTTTGGGAGTCTAAAATGTATTTGGCCTATTGACACACTAAAGCTGAAGATATACAGTAAATAACCATCTTAAGACATCTTAATGTTTTTGTGAAACATCTTAAGTGCCTAAACATTTTGCACAGTACTGTATATTTCCAGTCTGGGGAATGGAGGTTGACTGAGCTCTGGGTCGGTCTGGGTTACTGGTGCCACTTTAGTGCTCTATATTAACATGCTGTCTGCCCCTAGCCCTTTATTGTTCCCCTGAACGTTTAAGGCAAAAAAAAAAAAAGAAAAAAGCTCAAGATCGCTTATCAACAAAAGTACCTATATGGTACCTAAAACAACAAGCAATTAACAATTAGTGATGGAGTTGAAATGATCTGATGTGAATGTTAATGCTCTCTTGGCTACTAAACTATTTGGAGAACTTTCTTTCGAACTTTCTTTTGAGCTTTCATGCCTTCAGCGTTCTTTATGTCTTCCATTCGAAGTATCTTTTTTCTTTCTATTTCAAAATTTCTTTTGAACTTTGGTTCTTTCGATTTTTCTTTTTAAAGTTCTTTATTTCTTTCATTCAAACTATCTGTCTTCTGAACTATCTTTTTTATTTCTATGAACTTTTTCTTTCAAACTTTCTTTTGAACTTTTATTTAAGCTTTTTCTTTCGAGCTTTCGTTCTTTAGATCTTTCTTTTTTTGAACTTTCTTTCGATCTTTCTTTTGAATTATCTTTTTTCTTTCTATGAACTTTTTCTTTCAAACTTTCTTTTTAACTTATTTAAGCTTTTTCTTTCTAACTTTCTTTCAAACTTTCGTTTTTTCGATCTTTCAAACTTTCGAACCTTTCAAACTTTCTTTCAAACTCTTTCTTTCTAACTATCTTTTTTCTTTCTATGAACTTTTTCATTCGCGCCTTCAACCTTTGAGACTTATGACCTTACTTTCGGACTTTCAAAATTCTATACAATATTTATTAATATTCAGTGATTATAGTTAATAGTGCAAGTGACTGGCAATATTCGAATAGTTAGGCTAGATTAGGATGGATGTACAGTATATGAAATAACTGAAAGAAAAAAAAAATATGTTGTGTGGCTTAAGAAAGGTGAAACATTCTAAACTATTAAATTATTTAAGAAAAATTCATTTTTCTTAACTATACAAAAAAGTTTTGAAAGTTTTTACTGGTCGTAAGTGTAAAAGTTATGGGATAGTAACCATTTCAAACCCAAATTCTCACTGAAAGTTTTTTCTCAGGAAAATAACCACACTTATCCTGCTTTTCCTCCCCCACATCAGTTAACAGGCAGAAAAAATTGACAAAAAGTAATAGAGTCACGAGCTGTTTATCCTTCACCCACAAGGCAGAGAGTTAATCAAACATTCGTTGGAGAGGAATTTCAGGACAAAGTGCATTTGATGGGTTTACTCCATTTTCTTAGATTTTCTTTATTTTTTAACCTAAGTCAGGTTCTAAACTTGGAAAATAATAATAATAATAATAATAATAATAACTTTAAATAACTGAAACCACCACTGTTTGTAACAGCCTTACCTTACTCCTTCCTCCCTCCCTTTTTAGTCTTTCTTCCATTGTTGGTCTTTGTTATTCGTTTTTGTTCTCAGTAACTATTTTAGAGCTTTTAAACTAGTTCCTCCAGCAAATCCCCAGACATTTCCACAGCCCTTATTAGGACAAGATCTGTAAGTAATACGGTCATCTTTCCATTTCTGAAATCTTACTCTCTCACTCTGTAAGATTTTTTGACTTGAGCTTTTTTCACCGGTTTAATGGAGGAATAGAAATCCATATCTGGATACAAAGCAGGCAGTTCCACCTACTGTAGTGCTTGTGTTCCATTTCACGCTTCAACTCTCCCATTCAAATTTAATTGCAGAAGCTCAGCGCCTACAGAAACCAGAGACAATCAATTAGAGCTGCAGTGCTGGGAGAAAAAATCTCGTCTGGTATCCTAACCACTTCCTCATATGCATTACAGCTACGGCTTAAGAAATTCATCTTGAGCTCAGATGTCTGACTTTTGTTCATTAGCTGGATTATTGGATTACATTCAGATGAGATATTAAACCCCAGCGAGTTCAAACCCAGAGCAGATTTTTTTTGCAGTCATGGTCACATGATGGACATTTGCTATTGCCAAGAAGTGTTGAGTTTCTCTCAACACTGTTGGGTATAACAACACCCTACACTCTGATGTCATAACCAGAAGAAGGCATGCTGGGAATTGTGTCTGGGCCAGTATTTGAATTTAGGATACACAACATTTGCCTTAGAATCCCCTGATTCTGTTGTATTTTTAGCCTTTATCGATCTTTAAATGTGTAGTATATTTATGCACCCTTTTGCACTTGTTTTTCACAACACTCTCTTCTTTAATGTAGCTCTTTTTTGGGGGTGGATCTATGAGAAAGGACAATGAAACACAAAAACTGTTTACAAACTCACACAAGGTCATAAAACACTGGCGTTCCCACAGACAACAGCTCTTTTTTGGGCATAAACTCCAGGCATGCCCTCTTCACATGGATTACTTTCTCATATACCTCATTTTTATTAAAGTTGTACATAGGTACAGGAAAACAGGCTCATAAAAAAGAGGCACTTTGTGTATCTGGGTATCCCTAAACATTTATTGTCCATGTAAGCTAGTTCAGCGCTGATTTACAGAAATTAAATAAACAGCTTGAACCGTTTTGTTTAAAAGCTTTTCAATTAAGAGGCATGATTCTTCAGGTTTTAACACCTCTATGTTGTTTACTGTATATCTCTACACTCATGATTTCAGGCGGCTCTAACAATGTTACTTGCTCACACAGGTGACGGGTACTATGGGAGGTATGCAGAGTGGTCTAAAGGATCACTTGTCTCGCTTGGATGAGATCTTTGCCACACGGGGAGACTTTGTACAGACGCTGCACTTCATGCAACAGATGGCAGATAGCATCATTAAACAGCTTTTGGGGCTTCCTGATTGGGAAAAGGCAAAAGTAGACCTGGCCGCCATTGCTGATCAGACAGCATATGTGGAGTATTACAGGTAACAAATGGGAGTTGCCATGGTGTAGATTAGTACATCTGCATGAAATCTGCTGACTTTTAATTACATTTTCTGTGCCGATTGTGCCGAAACAGCTCTGCAGAATGGATTTAAAGAAATTTTTTTTTTTTTTTCTAAATTATTTTTCTAATCTCAGCTTAATTCCTAGTCATCCATTGGTTGATTTCCTCAAATAATGTACACATTTTGGCTCTATGGGACTTTCAGCATTGCTCTGTTATTGGTAGTTGAAAGTAACATAAAATTAAACAAAATATCTAAAGGTGCTGTAAGCATTTTGTGTGTGTATGTGTGTGTGTGTGTGTGTGTGTGTGTGTGTGTGTGTGTGTGTGTGTGTGTGAGAAATGACAAGCAGAAAATTTCCCTTTTCATTGAAATATATAGGGTAGAGTGGGGTAAGATGAGCCTGTGGGTAAGTTGACCCACCCTATGTATCAAGGCAACTATACATTTTTGTCATGTGACCTTGTAAGCAGGAAGTATCCATTATTTCTGTCTGGTTGTGAAAAGGAGAAGCATTTAGGAAAAGGGGTAAGTATGTTTTTATGCAAAAAAGTGTTTTTTGTTGGCCAAATTATTTATTTATTTATTTATTTATTTATTTTTACATTTGAGGTTTACTAGTTGTTGTTCCAAAGCAACTTTATTCAGGTACAAAATGGCATATCATGCATAATTGTGTATATCCAGTGTATAAATTCCCATGATTTGATTAGCAAAATATTAGCCCTGAAGTACTAAGCTAGGTGATTTTTCCCAAAATTATAATTATGGGGAAAAATAAACCAAACAGTCTGGGGAAAGTTGAGCCACTGTTTTTTTTTTTTTTTACTGTAACAATTTGTTTCTCTAATAACTAACTGTTTTGTTTATAATGTTTACAATAAAAAGAGGACCTAAAGGAGTTTTTCTTTTGCCAAAGATTTTAGTAAAGCTATAAGTTTGTATCAAAACAAATTTGCTCCAATAACTGTTCTGATTATAATGTTTTAAGTTAAAAGAAGACCTAAAGGAGTGAGTTTTTTCTGGCAAAGACTTTAGGTATTTACCGTAGGCTATGCTAAGTGATTGATCCAAATTGTTCCATCATTTACATGCAATGACAAATTCTCATTGTTAAAGGAAACAAGGGAAAATTAGGAGATTGTAATAAATAAATAAATAAATAAATAGAGTATAGAATAGAAAAACACAATTGGTCAACTTACCCCCAGATGGCACATCTTACCCACTAACCGGGATCACCTTACCCCTAACCTGGGGTAAGTTGTCCCAGTGGATCACATTTGTTTGTGGCTTTCTGTGATAGCAGATGCATTAAAATCTATTCATTTTACCTCTGTCTAATTTTCCATGTATAAGAGGCAACATATGTAAAAATTGGCTCATCTTACCCTACTCTGGTGCCATGAAATATCACACCTATCTTTATGACCGTACTAGTCTCTGTAAACAATGGGAAAATGACCGTGGGCCGCAGTCAGTTTGACTGTTGTCAGTTTGAGAATGCTTTTTTGCCACCGTTGATTTTCACTAATGTCAGTACCTGTGCAAGGTCAGTGTAACTGTTCACGTTTGCGGACATCAAATTGCATGTTTATTTTTCTTACCTGTGACATTACAATGCTCTCCTGCTCCAGCTCTGATAACAGTGGTCTCCAAGTGTCTTTTTTTGGTAAGAGGGGGTATTTCTTATTCATTGGCCAAGTCTGGTGGACATTCTAGAACTGTTAAAGTCGTTAACAGCACCTTTAATAAATGATTACAACAACTAAAGGACAAATATTCAAAATCCATGGTATTTTATAAGAGCTTTCAATGTAAATCTGCAGCAGCAAAGTCTGTACAGCCCTACTGACCTGGGGCCAGATTCACGAAATTCACGAAAAAAAAGTAAAGTTCTTTTTAGAATTTTCCTAAGTAATAGTCTTCAGTAATAAACTTCATGAAGAACAGTCATAGGAGCATTCTTAAAAGGTGTTTTTGGGAATACAAAATATTCATACCTTCTTTCTTGAGTTGTAGTTGTGGTTAAGAAGTTTATTCTTAAGAATGTTTTGTGAATCTGGCCCTAGGTTAAACACAGTTACATTATTTCAACTGAAGCATATAGTTTGATATTTGTAAGAGCTGTGTTCTACACTTGATTCATAGCTGGCAAAAG
This sequence comes from Myxocyprinus asiaticus, assembly GCF_019703515.2. Lineage (NCBI taxonomy): Eukaryota > Metazoa > Chordata > Actinopteri > Cypriniformes > Catostomidae > Myxocyprinus > Myxocyprinus asiaticus. The sequence continues at coordinate 36,768,111 of NC_059375.1, forward strand.
CATTATGAAGTATTGAGTGTCCTTGACTCATTACTTTCTGCTAAGAGTAGTTAAGTGAAGTGATGGTGTGATCCATCAACTGCTAATGTATGACTATAAGCGTATGCGGTTTTATAGTGGCATTTAAAGCTATTTCCCCATGTCAAACTCCTGGATACATCACAACATTTGCTAATACTGTGGCTTTGTTTTTGTCATCATTCCACACTAAAGATGTTGATAATAGATGATGTCACATCCTATTTGGTGATGACACCAGAAAAGTTCATTTTTTGACAAGGCATATACAATAACTCTGACATTAGTGATAATGTATGTGTGTCCAAGTGTAGTTCATAAGAAGAGACACATTCATCACTTCCTATATGACCAGGTTTCAGTGTATGAAATATTAATGCCTGAAGATCTTTCTAATCTATTATTAATTATTTTGAGATATATAGAGCTCTCTGAAGTGAAAAAAAAAAATAAAAGAGAATGTATTGCTCAGAGGTTGCTCTTTCATAGCTCAGTAATGGAGTTCACAACTCACTTAAAGGAATAGTTCACCCAAAAATTAAAATTCTCTCATAATTTCCTCACCCACATGCCGTCCCAGATGTGTATGACTTTTTTCCTCTGCTGAACACAAACAAAGATTTTAGAAGAATATTTCAGCTCTGTGGGTTCATACATTGCAAGTGAATGGTGACCAAAACTTTTGAAGCTCCAAAAACTGCAAAGTCAGCATAAAGGTAATCCAAATGTCTCCATTGGTTAAATCCATATATTCAGAAGCAATATGATATGTCTGGGTGAGAAACAGATTCATATATAAGTCCTTTTTTTTTTTTTTACTATAAATCTCCACTTTCACTTCAACATTCTTCTTCTTTTGTTTTTGGCGATTCGCATTCTTTGTGCATATCACCACCTACTGGGCAGGGAGGACAATTTATAGTAAATAAGAACTTAAATATTAATCTGTTTCACACCCACATCATATCGCTTCTAAAGACATGAATTACTGGAGTCAAATGGATTATTTTTATGCTGCCCTTATATGCTTTTTGGACCTTAAAAATGTCTGGCAACCATTCACTTTCATTGTATAGACCAGGGGTCGGCAACCTTTTTGACATGGAGTGCCATTTTTTATTTTCCTAGTTAATGGCTGTGCATCGAAAGTGATTGTCCCTATGTCATTTAGAGCATTTATTTGCAGAAAATGACAACTGGTCCAAAAAAAAAAAAAGAAGATGCAGTGTTTTCAGACCTCAAATAATTCAAAGAAAACAAGTTAATATTCATTTTTAAACAACACAATACTAATGTTTTAACTTAGGAAGAGTTCAGAAATCAATATTTGGTGGAATAACCCTGATTTTCAATCTCAGATTTCATGTGTCTTTGCACGCTTTCCACCAGTCTTTCACATTGCTGACTTGATGCCACTCCTGGCACAAAGATTCAAGCAGGAATTCATCAGACACTGGAATGGAATATCTCATATCACGGCGCCGTTTTGTGGCCCTCTTCAGCCTGTCATGACCCGTTCAGCTTATCGCGGCCTGTTCGGCCCCGTTTCTCGGCCTGCCCACCGGGAAAGGTTCCAGTTCTCCCTATGGACAATCCGCCCCTGTGTAGAGATACTGATTTAAGAAACATTTGGAGTGGTATCTTATTTTTTTCCAGAGCTGTATATATATGTGCATGTATGTGATTTTCTGAAGTCTGAGTCCACTTGTGAAAATGTTTCTATTTTGCATTTTTCTAATTCAATCATTTTTTTATTATTATTATTACAAATGATATTAGCAGCATAACAGTTTGAGTGAAAATCCGATGATTATGATATAATCATGATCCTGCATGTGAATTTTCACAGAGCATCTTAAATGCTTTAATGAAAGAATACCTGTCCTTTTGGAGGCTACTAAATGAGTTACAGTTAATGTCACAAATTTGCTTGTTTGATTACTGATCACGAAATTTTGTGCAATCTTAAATATTTCTTATATTATGTCATACTACATTTTCAAAATCACACAGAGGAGTAATTCCTAGCACGCAATCAACAGCGAGTGTGGAGCAGGCTATTTTACTTGTATGAAGTTTTTCGCACCTGCATTCAATCTACATCTTGATGTAATCCTTCCTCATGATCACGCAGCGTGTTTTCATCAGCTGAATCAGAGACTAAACACTATTAAAGTGCGAGGAGACTCGCGCTGCGTGCAAGCCATTCGCACATCACAAGCTGATCAACTATTTAGTCATTTTCGGTGAATCACACCTCCCAAAATCCTAAAACTTTATTTCCAGGTTTAATTTATATTTTGATTAGACTCAGATTTTTATGTTTTCTCTTTTAATCTTTTAATGTAATTTTGAGTGTGACTAGTTAAAGGAGGGTGTACCTGTTGCTGAGTTGTAAATCTCAAGGATTCATAGTGGTGTTTTCCTTATTACATCACGTGTTGTTCTGAAAGCATTAAGAAACAAATGAAACACGGAATGTAGGCTGTCATCCGCGCAGCCTGACTAAAGCGAAGCGGGCGCGTTTACTCGCTTGATTAAGCGAACGAGAAGCGCTGCTGGCTTGTGATGTGCGAATAGCTTGCACGTGCTGCATGAGTCTGTTGGGTATACTGCAGTCTCATCACATTTTAACTTTTTGTTTAGTCTCCCATTCAGCTCATGAAAACATTTTGTGTGATCACATCAAGGATTACATCAAGATGTAGATTGGAATGCAGGTGCGGAATTTTATCTAAATAAAATAGTCTACTGCTCTCTCACTGTTGCTGGCATGCCAGTGATTACCTCTCCGCGTGCCAATGCTGGCACGCGTGCCATAGGTTGCCGACCCCTGGTATAGACCAACAGAGTTGTGCTGTTCTTTAAAAAAATCTTCATTTGTGTTCAGCAGAAGAAAGTAAGTCACACATCTGGGATGGCATGAGGGTGAGTAAATGATGAGAGAATTTTATTTTTGGGGTGAACCATCTTTAAGTATCAACTTTGTCTCAGATGTTTCTTCTGAAACTGGGGTCTTTTTCTGAGGAGAAACATGAGAGATGCAGGAGGCCTAAGCAGTTTTACCTATTGCTGTCTGTCACTCTTTATTTCTCACTCACACATCTTTCACAAACCATGTATAGCAGTTTATAAACGTACCAATATATTCAGTGAATTCTCATCAGCAACTTAGTCATGTCATGTATTATTTATTTTATTAAATGCTTAAAAAAACCCATCTGTTGTTTTCTGACTAGACTATAACTGTTTTCTCTGTAGGTGGTTGACATTCCTGCTGATTCTAATCTTGGATCTGGTCATCTGTCTGGCTGCTTGTCTCGGTCTGGCCAAACAATCCCGCTGGCTGCTCACTACGTGAGTATAAACCTACATTACAGTGCCTTACACTTGGTTACAGTGGGATCCCATATCAGTATGAGGAATTAGGTAATAATACTGGGGCTACCAAGATCTTAGTGTGAGCACCATTTTGTGGTTGGACTCAGAGCCCAAGAATGTGTAATTGGAGACAACATATAAATAAAAAAACAACTGATAAAACAGTCACAAAAATATTAATACAAATGACAAATGTTGTTGTCTGTACAGGATGATGGTGTTTGGGGTTCTGACTCTGATACTCAGCTGGGCGTCTCTTGGAGCTGATATGGCCACTGCAGTGGTGAGTAACAGCCAACAAATGTGTTGATCAGTCAATAATTCTGATCCGATGGAGAAATGGAGAATTCAGTGCAGTCAATACAGATACAGTCAGACAAATAAGCACAGTGTCTTTTTAAAGGTGCACTCAGTAATTGTTTAAGTTGTATTTATCATACACTGACACCTAGGGGCATGGATGCAGCATCAATCAAATGCCATAGTTTTCAGTTACCGATGCCATTGTTGAAATTCACTATTCTCAGTCAGCCATGATTCATTTGATCCATGTAGAATAATGGAGTCTTCAACTCATGTGAGTGGTAATGATTTTATACATGTTTCAAAAGTGCTATTCATTTCTTAAGGAGTAAAGCTTGTTTTAATGAGGAAAAAACTTCTGAGTGCACTTTTAACCTGCTACTCTGCACCCTCCTTCTGAATAAAAACCTAAGAAATGACATTTGCAAATTAAAATGGTTGCAGTTCATGAAGCTTTTTGCCTGAAAGCCTAATTGTTGTCTCTTTTGAGAGAAGACACATTGCACTTTATTTTTCAGTATGTGTAGGCTACTATCAATATACTTAGTGTACCTACCTAAGAAAGTACTGAGTAATAGTAGGTAAATACATGTACTTAATATGTGTTCAAGTTAAGGTTAGGGTTAGGTTTAGGGTTAGTACCTAGGAATTACTCTTGCTGTTGTAATTATATAGTATGTCAATTTAGAACAGTACTGTAAAATAAAGTGCTACCAAAGACACTTAGGAGTTTGTGGTCCAAAGTCATGAAGAAAAATAGCTAGAAAAGCTCAAATGTATCAAATTAACAAATACAATATTTTTTATAACAAAAGAGGCCTAGAAACACAATGGAGCTAAAACCACAAGTCTGACCATGAAATCAAAATCTATCTTACAGTACTTTCTTAATTCACATTCCTGGACTTCTTGTGCATGATTCCCTGATGAATGTTATTCTAAAGGGAAAAAATGGTTTACAGAGCACTGCATGCGTACACAGTACATATTTGTGTGTGAATAAAATGTCATTTGGTTTTTATATGCAGTTGAGGCTGGTCAAAGCAAGTCCATTGCTATTAAAAACTTGTTTATGTGGCATGACAAATGACAGTCCACTGCTGTCTGGTTGCCTGAAGGAGACGATAAACTTCTTATTTATTGCTTTTGTGTGTGTGTGTGTGTGTGTGTGTGTGTGTGTGTGTGTGTGTGTGTGTGCTGGGGCACCATTCTGAGTAAACTCTAGAGACTGTTGTGTGTAAAAATCCCAGGAGATCAGCAGTTACAGAAATACTCAAACCAGCCCATCTGGCACCAACGATCATGCCACTGTCCAAATCACTGAGATCAAATTTTTTTCTCCATTCTGATGGTTGATGTGAACATTAACTGAAGCTCCTGACCCATATGACTAAATCTGACAAAATCTCATTTTGGAAACATCATCATTTAAAAATGTAAAATAAAGCAAATTAAATATATATATATTTTAGGGTTACACTTAGTCTGTAGTTTTTGTAATTACCTTTAGTTTAAAACAATAGCAGTCATGGTACATCTAAGTACACAGTTTGGGTTAGGTTTAGCGGTAAGTTTAGGTTATAGGAAATATCATCTTCTCTATATACAAAACCACTGCACCTATGAGATTTCCACAGTTATATAGGGAAATCAAAGTGTCTACTGAATTTCTAATATAGTTTGAATATTTACCCTATCAGATGCTCATTAGAGAGAAATCTATATATGCCACTTCTTCAGCATCATCAGACACACTCAGTCCGCTATTATGAACTCATCCTGCAGGCGTTACACAGAGACACACTGGGCTTTGATCCTGTTCTCATGCTAATGAATAAATGCATGATACAAGGTACATCAGAGGTTAATTTGGACTTAATTTTAAACATCCTTACCCTGTGTTGTAAAGATTACAGACTTATACCTTATCAGTTAATGTGTGAAAAAGGCAGAGATTTCTCTGCACCTGAGGGAAATTCCAGATATAGACTGGAATGTTTTTGTCATAGTTATATGCAAATATATATTTGACCAAAATACAGGTTCCTCTTGCTGCCTGAGGATATTTATGGTTATGTGTGTGTGTGTGTGTGTGTTTGTGTGTATCTGCCTGTCTGTTGTTTCCCATAAACTGATATGATTGCATTATGGCATCACTCCAACCCCTATTTCCTGTTGCCTGTATGTGAAGTGTGAAGAACATATAGCCTATATACAGTATGTGTGATATACTGTATATGTTTGTGGTGGTGGGGGCATGGTCGAGCGCCGGCTTGTGAATGGAAAGCGAGATCGGGAGATGAGAACGGTGAGAATCATCACCTGTCAATGATTGTCTCTAACAGCTTTTTGTCATTGCAGTGAGAGTTGGAGATGGTTTAAAGAGCGAGCCAGACGCCAGTGGAGAGGAGGAGAGAAAGCTGCACGGAGCAATGTGCTGATGTGTGATCATCCTTTCTTGTTAGGCTGAAAAGCATTATTTGAGTTTTGTGCACAGAAAAGTGTGGGAAAATAAAGACCCTTTGAGTTGGATATCGCCGTCTCCCGCTTCCTCTTTGCAGAGAGTTAACAAACTTGTCACAGTGGTGCCGAAACCCGGGATTTAAGGAGGAAGAACGCTGCCATGGAAGCCTCTCCACTGGCGTCTGACTCACTCTTTAAACTGTCTCTAACTCTCACTGCAATGACAAACAGCTGTTAGAGACAATCATTGACAGATGATGATCCTCACCATTCTCATCTCCCAATCTCGCTCTCCATTTACAAGCTGGCACTCGACCACGCCCCCACAACCACGATGTTCCTCCCTGTCCTACAGATAGCAGTGTTTATTTGGACCTATGCATTTATTCAATAAGTATTCTACACAAGCATGTGTGTGTGTGCGCCTGTGTGTTTTTCATACCTGTGTTGATTTATGTCCCTTCACCTTTTGCCCCAAACTTCCTGCAGTGACCTGTGTGTTTATCTGAAATACAATAATGCAGGACACATGGATCAGATCTAATAACATTGACTTTTTAAAGCATTTCCAAACAGCATGAAATTATGTTGTCCCTAAGAACACCTGTATATGGCTTGCTTATCACACTGGGACAGGAGACAGTATTTTAACAAATGAAAAAATTAGACATCAGCTTTTAAGTAATACTTTTCAATTCATATTTTTGTGTTTTGTCATCTAGGGCACAAGCGATTTCTGTGTTGCACCTGACAAATTTCTGATGAACCAAACAAAAGACATAATCAGCTCGGGTGAGTGTATATTTTATTCTTAGTGTGTGTGTGTGTGTGTGTGTGTGTGTGTGTGTATTTTTTCCACATGTCAGTCATGATCAACTCATTTAATCTAATAGTATGTATGGGGATTATGTTTGTTGACAAATTTACATGAAACATTTTTATTTTATTTTTTTTATTAAGACTTCCCACAAATTTGCTGAATTTGTATTAATGATTATTTTACGCAATATTTATTTAAAATGCAGTAGAAAACTGAATGGAAAAAGAGAAATTTGTTTATTATCCATTAACAAGGCTGTCTGTAAATGTTGGAACTGACATCAAGAATCATGACTTCTGTAAATCGGCCAATTGGGCACAGTAATCTGCTGATGTTGATGATCTCAAAAGGCCAGATATTGGTATTTTATGAGCCTCTATTTATTCTCATTGCTCTCTATAAGAAACAATTGACATTTTAAAGAGAACTCATTTGTGATTTATGGCAAAGGATAAATCTGGATGATGGCCATAAAGCTCTCTCTCTCTCTCTCTCTCTCTCTCTCTCTCTCTCTCTCTCTCTCTCTCTGTCAGATTGCATGCTGGGAGCGAGTGAGTGGAGTGTGTGTGAGTGAGTGAACTGTGCACGCTGCGGCTAGAGAGTTTCTTTTTTCTAACTTTTTTTGTATGTGATTTGTATATTATTGTTTAGTTAAACTAAGCTTGTTGGGGAGAAGAGCGTCAGCAGGCAGTGTTTTCACTGGGAATCATGGCGGCTCAGAGTGCGAGTGTATTGGATTCGCTCACGCGACTCCTATTGGGATGAATATAGTATCAAAATTATTCACAAATGTGTAAACACTTATCCATCAGTTCGATAAATGTCATACATGCATCTTACTATCCACACACAAATGCCTTTCAACTTGTGTCTGTGAAATTCCGAATTAAATGAATGTGCAGTGATTTGTACAAATAGAGACATATTTGTGAATACAAATGTTCTCTTTTGTATAAATGTAACACAATTTGCATGTCTAACCAAAGGAAGATGTTGCAAATGAAACACAAAATGGCCTTGTGAAGCATTGAATGTGCATTTGTGGATCAAGCGATACGCGTTTATTCATTTACATGTTTTGTGTCTATTTTATTTTATTTATTTGAATTTTGAGACTTTTTTTTAGCTGTTTTTACCATGGCTGACCCACACACAAACAACTACTGTACCAATGAATAAGTCCTAAATTCATCCATAAGTGTGGGCACATCTACCCACCAATTTGGGTAAAATAATGATGATATGTATGATATGGAACTTATTGAAATTCATAAAAGAGCAGTTACTTTTTATGAAAAACTTTATAGGAGTGATCACAAAGGGGATCAGGTTGCTGAACAGCATTTTTTTTTTTTTTAAGATTTACCCAAAGTCTCTAAAAGAGCTAGCAGCACTTAACAAACCTATAGTTGGAAGAGCTGCATAAAGCCCTCCAGAACACAGAGTGTGGTAAAGTTCCTGGGATTGATGTGCTTCCAATCAAGTTTTATAAGAGCTATTGGACTATCATAGGGGAGGATCTGTTAGAAGTTCTCAATGACAGTCTGGTTAAGAGATTTCTGCTTCTGAGCTGTCAGAGAGCTGTTCTCAGTCTTCTGCCCAAAAAAGGGGATCTGACTGATGTACAAAGCTGGCAACCTGTATCCTTACTATGTTGCAATTATAAATTACTGTGGTGTTAGCCACTAGACTTGGATGCATTCTAGAGGAGGTCATTCATCCTGATCAATCTTAATTACATCCCTGGTAGATCAGTATTTGACAGTATTTCACTATTGCTTGATTTATTTGAAGTATCCAAACTTTTTGGTTTAAATACTGGCTTGATTTCCATAGATCAAGAAAAAGCCTTTGATCGTGTCAAACATCACTATTTGTGGAATACTATGCAGAGTTTTGGTTTTAATTCTGATTTTATTGCCAAAATTAAAACCCTATATAGTGACATTGAGAGTATATTAAAGATAAATGGTAGCTTATGTGATCCTTTTAATGTGTGCTGAGGTGTTAGACAAGGATGCTCCTTATCAGGAATATTTTATGCTTTAGCAATAGAACCACTTTTGCAGGAATTGAGAAAGGAGTTAAAAGGATTATCAGTACCAGAATGTAAAGACACTGTTAAATTATCAGCTTATGCTGATGATGTAATTGTGATGATCAATGGACAGAATGATGTACAGACACTGATAAATGTGTCAAATGAATTGGGAAAAAAGTGAAGCATTACTGGTGGGGAAGTGGACGAATGAAGTACAGAATTTCCCAGGTGGTTTAATTTGGAAAAAAAGATGGTTTGAAATATTTAGGGGTGTACTTGGGAGATGAGAATACTGTTCAAAAAATTGGGAAGGAACAATTGAAAAGTTTAAAGGACGACTAGATAAATGGAAATGGCTTGTGCCAACAATGTCATATGGGCGTACTACTATTATTAATAATTTAGAAGCATCCTGTTTGTGGCATCGTCTAGCTTGTGTCGACCCAGCTTTAAATTTACTAGCGAAACTTTTGTTAGAATTCTTCTGGGGTAAACTTCACTGGATAGCACACAGCATTCTGTACTTAACAAAAGAGGACTGCAGCCTTTAGAGTACAGTTTCTGAAAAAATTCCTTACTGGTCCAAAGGTCTTGAGTTGGAGGCTGGTGGTTAGTGTTGTTCAGTATATATGTACAATGTTAAAGTCTGTTCAGGGGATGGGAATAGACAAACCGTTGTTCTTGATGGATCCCAAAAGACTTGATATATCTGATATGCCTGTTTTTATCGAAATCTTTTTAAAGTTTGGGATCTTTTCAGTGTGACAAGGTCAGAAACCACAGACTCCTTACACTGGTTGCTGGAAGAACCCCTGATAAATGGTGCACATTTGGACATAAGTACAAGAGGAGCACTGTCTGAGTTTTTCCTTAAATCTGGAAAAAATGACTTTTGATCAACTGCAGGACCTGGTTTCAGAAAGGTTGAGAAGGATGCTATGAGTCTTGGAATCAGATCTGTACGGACTGTTGCCCAAATAGTACAAAGGCTGCAGTCTGATCTCACACCAGAGAAAAATATGATGCTTAAAAACTATTGTGGATGGAATATTTTTCCAGATGATAAAGATCCCTTTCCTATGTCACTATTGTCTCCAAACTTAGGACATTGAGGTGTTTTTTCTTAGACTCTGAAAATACTTCATGCATGAGCTTGAATGTTATTAATGGAAAAAGTTGGAATGTGTGAAAGTTTTTAATAAAAAGGGGTTACTTAATAAGGTTGATACACCTTGGCATAATGTTTTAGGTTTGGGTGTGGATATTAGACCAGAATGGAGAGCACTTTATAAGCCACCATTAACCAAAAGAACTGCTGATATTCAGTGGAGGGTTTTACACGGACTTATTGCTGTTAATGCTTTCATTTCTGATTTAAATCCTAATACTGGCCAAGGCTGTCCTTTTTGCTGTCAAAGAGAGATAATTTTCCATGCTTTTATGTCTTGTTTTAGACTTAAGCTTTTATTTTATATCTTAAAGAATTTATTTTATTGTTTTGATGAAGAATTCTCAATGCAGACTTTTATTTTTGGTTTTTAATATGTTCAAAGGAGGCTGTTTGAATGTCATATGATTCATTTTATTTTTGGTAAAGCAAAAATGACTGTATATTTCGGTAGGAGAAACAAGATTGAGCAAAAAAGGGATCATTATGTTGTAAAGGTGTTTGCAGCCTTGATTAAATCAAGGATATTTGTCGAGTTTCACTTTTATAAAGCAATGAATAACCTTTTATACTTTGAGGGTACAGTTGTGCTCAAAAGTTTGCACAACAACTTAACATTGATTTTCAAAATCAATGCCAACATTTCTGCCAGGGTATGCAAACTTTTGAGCACAACTGTATATGGTGTCACAGAGGAGCTTTGTGTTCTGTGGTAAATGACAAGCTTTTTCTTTTTTTTTGTTTTTTTTGCACGTTTCTTGTAATTTCACAATTTTGTGATTTTCATTTTAATCATATTTAATTATTTATCAATTTAAGTCTTTGACTATAACATGTATGTAACAAATAATATTGTAATAAAGGTCTGTTAAAATTCAATTCTCTCTATCTGTCTGTCTGTCTCTCTCTCTCTCTCTCTCTCTCTCTCTCTCATTCTATAGATATCGTGCACTATTACCTGTACTGCAGCCAGACCCTTCCCAACCCATTTCAGCAGGTACTATGGTTAATAGAATTTATTACTCAAATTTTTCTGTTCTATTTTTCTTCTTTTTTTTCAATCTTTGGGGTCCAAAACTTTCAATCTCCAAAAAGGACATAAATGCAGCATAGAAGTAATCCATACAGCATTTTAATCCATGTCTTCTGAAGCGATACGGTTGCGTTGGATGAAAATATAAGCCCTTATTCACCATAAATCTAAAATAGCCATTTATTTTATTACATTTAACTATTTTATTAGTGCTATTTTTCAATATTTAATTAATTATGTTTATAATCAGCATTTCCCTCACTTTGTCTGCCATCTTGGATGGATTTGTTTACCTGAGCTCACCACAATGCATTTTCTGTGAAGAATTCATTTGTTTCTGCCTGAAAATATGGCCAAAAGATTGGTGACTTACTATCCCTTCTTGGTACTTTTTTTGTCTGGAGTGTGCCTATGGTGCCTTAAAGTGCTGCCTATTAAGGCAGTTCACTAAGTTTTGGAAGAGAGCAAATAAGAACTGGTTCTTGATTCCAAACGCTAGCTATCAATTGCTACAACTGACCTAGCAATTGCCCATTCATCCTATTGTATTCTTACCCTGACTCAGTCTCCCGCTCTCTCAGGGTTTTTAGGTCAGGCAGTAAAAGGCCCGTGTCCTTCAACTCTACTGCTGCAGTTCAGCTTGAGTTTCTGTAACTGTAGAGGTCTCTCTCTCGGGATCAATAGAGTTGTTACATAGGAAGGGAAGCAAAGATGAACATGTTAAGAGCTAGAACATGCACACACACACACACACACGCACACATTTAATTTGTATTACTTTTTTACCATTTTTACAGATGTGGACATCCCCGAATGTCCCAGGTTTTGCCAGATTTAGCTCACTTTTTGGACACTTTTTGGACAATTTTGTACCTAAACTATACATACATGCACACACACTTGACTTCTATTGTTTTTTTATACTGAGCTAATTATATTTCTCTCCTCTAAATCTACATCTAAACTTAACACTCCCAGAAACCCTTTGGCATTTTTACATTTTCATTTTAATAAGAGATATAGTATGTTAATTAACATTAAGTATCCATAGTTTATGCAAAACCTGACCCACACATACAGTACATACACACAGAGTAATCTCAATCTGCAAAGAGCTTTGTCAGTGATTTGTGTATCAGAATGTTCTTATAATGAGATACATTATTCATTTGTCAGATCTGAAGTTCTTTTGGTCTTGTGTCTGGTGTTTCTAATCATATTCCCGTCTCTCCGTGTTCTTTTCTTGGTCTTATCTTTCATTTCTCATTGCTGTTCAGCCTCTCACAGTCTGTTAATCTCTCCTTTTGTCACTCTTACTCATCTCTTGAATACATTTTCCTTGTTTCATTATCCTTGTCTTGCTACACTTGTCTTCTCTTGTCTCGGTTTGGGCTGGGATAAAGAGGACACGTTTCTACAGTGAATTGCTTCTATAGGCTCAATCACACATTACAGCCAAGACAAGAGAGTGAAAATTGTATGATCAAAGTGGATTAATTAAATCATCTGGTTTGGAATAATTATCCATGTTTATCTGCAGTGCCAGCTATGCCGTTAAGCATCTGAGTGGATGTCAACGATGAAATGCCTGGGTCCATTTCAACCCAAAATTTTATTTAGCAAGAAAATGCCTATTTTTAGGAGCAATATAATTTATTTCTATCATTTCTGTTTTGTTTTTGTTTTTTGGTTGGGCTCTCCATGTAAAGATGACCTCTCCATGTTCTTGTCAGTTTACCTTTTTGTATTATTATAAAGTTTTTTCATGGTCTTAGATATTCAGGTTACAGTGTAATGCAGTAATTATTTTTGTATTTATTTTATTTTTTGTATTCAGGCATTAAAGCCACAGACACAGACTTTCTGACATGGTCATTTTGTTAAAGCATAAGAATGATATCAGCATTGTCGTTCATCTATGAATGGTGTAGTTCTTCCCTCTGGTGGTAGAGAGTGAAACTGCACATAAGTCCCGTTAAGCTTGCTCGGAACATGCTGGGTGTTGGGTGGACTGTGTAGGTGTCGTTTTTTTAGCCCTTAAACAAAAGGAACTGATCCTGATTTAGTTTGTCTTGCAGTCCCTGACTGTCTTCCAGAGATCGTTGACCACCATGCAGATCCAGATTCAGGGGCTGCTGCAGTTTGCTGTGCCTCTCTTTCCTACAGCTAAGGTGGGTGTGTATTTAGAATAAGAGGACAGTCACTGTACAGAGTCCTATAGACTGATCCATTCACTTTGATATGATCTGCTGTAGAATATGAATGAAGTTAAGCTCACGAAAATATTTCTTGGTCTTATTGCTAAAATAAATAAATTATATTTTGCATAAATTAAATTAAATATGAGGTGTAATGTGCTTAATTTTAATTACAATAATATCACAATGCAAAAAAAATTTCTGGACAGGTTTCATGATATTCATCCTCATAATAATAATAATAATAATAATAATAATAATAATAATGGTAAATTAAATTAAATATCAAAGCAACAAGCAATGTTATTTAGTACGTTTTAATTTAAAAACAGATTTATAAAATAACTATTAAATTATAAATGTATTATATTATATTATTATATTATATGTTTAAATATAGTATGTATTGTCCAAGATTTTTTATTATTTATTTTTTTATTATTATTATTTATATATGTATTTATTTATTTTTTCATTTTTTTCAATTCTGGTGCATTTCATTGCTGTTGTTTGCTATTCTCTTCAGAGGGATTTATTGAGTATTCAGCATCTATTAAATAATTCAGAGGCCAGTTTACACCAGCTCACTGCCCTGCTAGACTGCAGAGGACTGAATAAGGTAATGAGCAGACAACACACATATTCCACCTGCCGTTATCTAGAGTAAATCATGCTATGAGCTTAATGAGATTTCTGCAATTAGCAAAATTATTCTAAATCTGTTGTGTGATACAGCATGTGGTTTGTTGAAATGTCTCACGTTATGTGTGTGTGTTTGCAGGATTACCTGGATGCTCTGATAGGTGTCTGTTATGATGGTGTGGAGGGGTTACTGTATCTGTGCCTGTTTTCACTTCTGGCGGCCTGTGCCTTCTCTGTGATGTTGTGTGCCATCCCAAGAGCATGGAGGCAGATCGCCAACAGGTGCAAGCACACAAACACACCAACACAGAGTGCATTAAGATGCATTCACTAACATTTACTGAAGTTTGTGCAATTAACTCTAATCAAACTTACCTGTACTGGCAAATTAGGTTATTTTGGGTTCAGTTGAGAATTAGAAGTAGAGTTGAAACTAAACACTGCAGAAAGGAAGATCTCCAGGTGTAGTATTGGCCCAATGCAGTATATTGTACTGCATTTTGGGGGCCCAAAATTAAGACAAAGTATTTGGACACTTTCTGGGTGTCCAGTGTTAGCAGAATATGTCCAGAGTTAATGTGATGAGCTACACCTGTTGTTATTCTGCTACCTGTGTGAGCTTGAGGGGAACTGACTTCATTCAGCCACTTAAAAACGAATTGGGACCAGTTGATTATAAGGAACTGCAAAAACATGCTCAGACACTTTTTTACCTAAAGCAATGGAACACATACAATATAAGTGTGACTTTATGTGTCCAAAAGTGTCCAAATACTTATTGGTGCTACTGTATACTAATCCAATGCTGTTTCCCTCTCCACAGAGAAAGGGATTATGATGACATAATTGACGGTGACCCGTTTAACCCTCAGAGTCGACGGATGGCATCACATCACTCACACCCGGGCAACATGCACAGCTTCTGCAGTTATAGTAGCAGTATGGGCAGCCAGACTAGTCTTCACCCTCCCACACAGACTGTGACCAATGCACCCATCTCAGAGTATATGTAAGAAACACTCTAACCTAAACGGGGGGGGGGGGGGGGGTTGTGCAGGTTTAAGTGATTTACAAGGACTTTTTTTAGGTTAAAAACAGGTAGTTATAAGGGTATTATGCTATAAATGTGGTTTATGAGGACATTTCTAGTGTCCCCATAATTCAAATAGCTTAAAAAAAAAAAAAAAGCATACTAAACGATGTTTTATTGAAAATGTAAAAATGCAGAAATTTTTTGTGAGGGTTAGGTTTAGGGGTAGGGTTAGGGGATAGAATCTATAGTTCGTATAGTATAAAAATCATTATGTCTATAGAGAGTCCTCATAATGATAGCTGCACCAACGTGTGTGTGTGTGTGTTATTGTGATTGATAAATGGTGTCTGAATTGTGAATGATAAACAGACACATTTTTTATGGTGAATTTCAAAATAACATGTCCAGGTCACATTGCATCCCAAAATAAAGAAAAAAACTGAAAAAATACATTTTTTATTTTATTTTAAATATATATATATATATATATATATATATATATATATATATATATATATATATATATATATATATAATATATATAATGTTACATACATAAAATATATGTTAAAGTTTATATGTTTATTTTTATAAGAAAATTAATCCTATTTTAGAACTATTAAGAATTTGTTTTATTGTGACAGTATATTCACCCTAAATTCTCATTACTGTAATGCAACCAGATGTTTTACTCTTGAGGTTTTCCCAATATTCTTAAAGGTAATTTTCATTAAATTATTGTTACTGTGATAGTGATACAGTATATTTTACTGTTTGTACAGTATTTATATTTTGTACAGTAAAACATTACTATATTTTTTTTATTTTTTTTTAAACTGCCATAAACAAGACAATACTGAAAATACTATTATAATGTATAGTCATGAGAGTGGCACTTTTTGTAATTACGATAATGAGAATACAGGTGGAAATGTGCTTCATTTTCATGAAAATATTATGACAATAGTAATGATCCTAAGAACAGGCTTAATTTTCTTTATACAATGTATCGTTTATTATTTATTTTGATTTTGAGGTAAATAATCACTTGACAGATACTGTATGAACATGTTCTTGATGGGTTTCCTGAGATTCATTATTTTGATGTGATGTGTTTAAGGGGGGAGACATACATTTTCTTTTCATGAAGGAATATTAGATAATATGAGAATATGAATAGAATATTAGAATCGTAGTAATGATATATACAGTATATGATATTCAAATATTTGTGATTTATATTGTTTCTAAAATTTAACTCTCCCTTCTCTTTTCTCTTTTTATTCATCTCTGTCTTGTTTTGTTAGAAACCAGTCTGCGCTGTTCGGTGGGAACCCACGTTTTGAGAACGTTCCTCTGATCGGAAGGGGGTCTCCTCCTCCATCGGTGCGTTGGGCTCCAGAGGCCAAGTCCTTCTCATGACCACACACACACACACACACACACACACACACACACACGCACGCACACACACGCACGCACACACACAAAAACTCCACAGTGTAAAATCAAAACACAATGACAATGGTGAATACCAAAGACTTGGCATTCTTTAAAAACAAATCCACAGGACAATCATTTTAAAGTCAACATGAAATCAAAATTAACAGCATTTTTGTTCTTAATAAACATTCCTGGTCTTATTATGCGGGGTCAGTTTTGATTTCATGTTGGTTTTAAGCTCACTTCATGATTATGTCTTAATTATTTCTGCCCTAATTCTTCTATTTGTTCATTTATAGCTAGTGGCTTTTCTGCTGTCTTCTGCTAATAGCTTATTTTACGTTTTTCTTTGTTTGTTCGTATGTTTCTCTGTTTGTATGTTTCTGTTCTTGTTTTCTTCTTTTAACAACATCAACAACAACAACAACAAAAAACTATTTATATTTGGAGCTTTACTCTCAGCAATATAGAAACCGCGTAAGTTGCCATATGATTTCCGTATGATTATCCCAATCCCTCTGTCCTCTCTACCTCCCCTCAGTTTTTCTTTGATTTAATCCCTTGTTTTTCCCCAGTGAGTCTGAATAAATTTTGTCTGGGTGGTTTTCCCTTCACTCTTGGCATGGATCCTCATAGACACACCCATACTGTACATTGTTAGACTCGCTTATATATTATGTTATATACTCAGGTATATACAAACTACCCTAGTGATAGGAGATCTGAATCCCTTCACAGTAGTAGTGTTGCTTGGCTACTGGCATGCCTCACAGACCCTTTTGTCAGCTCTGTGGAAGTCAGTCCTATAGAATACAGTGTTCTAAAGAGTCCTTGTCACTGTTTTCTCATGTTTCCATTTGTAGTTTAATGATTTAGATGTGAGACAGGAGGTTTTGCTAGTGCAGTACCCAATTAAAGGAATAGTTCACCCAAAAAGGAAAATACTTTCATCATTTACTCACTCTCATTGCTGTTTCAAACTGGTAGATTATGACTAATTTCCTCTTTTAAACACCAAATGAGAGATGATATATTTTGAAGAATGTTTACACTGCTCTTTTCAAAAAACAAAAGTATATGGTGACCAGGGGCTGTCAAGCTCCTAAAAGGATGAAAATGAATAAAACAATTAATAATAATAATAATAATAATAATAATAATAATAATAATAATAACATATATATATATATATATATATATATATATATATATATATATATATATATATATATATACAGTTGAAGTCAAAAGTTTACATGCACTTAGGTTGAAGTTATTAAAACAAATGTTTTTAACCACTCCACAGATATAATATTAGCAAACTATAGTTTTGGCAAGTCATTTAGGACATCTACTTTGTGCATGACACTAGTAATTTTTCCAACAATTGTTTACAGACAGATTGTTTCACTTTTAATTGACTATATCACAATTCCAGTGGGTCAGAAATGTACATACACTAAGTTAACTTTGCCTTTAAGCAGCTAGGAAAATTCCATAAAATTATGTCAAGCCTTTAGACAATTAGCTAGTTAGCTTCTGATAGGAGGTCTACTGAATTGGAGGTGTACCTGTGGATGTATTTTAAGGCCTACCTTCAAACTTTGCTTGACATCATGGTAAAATCAAAAGAAATCAGCCAAGACCTCAGAAAAAAAAATTGTGGACCTCCACAAGTCTGGTTCATCCTTAAGAGCATTTTCCAGACGTCTGAAGGTACCACATTCATCTGTACAAACAATATTACACACAGTATAAACACAATGGGACCATGCAGCCATCATACCGCTCAGGAAGGAGATGCATTCTGTCTCCTAGAGATGAATGTAGTTTGGTGCAAAAAGTGCAAATCAATCCCAGAACAACAGCAAAGGACCTTGTGAAGATGCTGGAGGAAACAGGTAGACAAGTATCTATATCCACAGTAAAACGAGTCCTATATCGACATAACCTGAAAGGCTGCTCAGCAAGGAAGAAGCCACTGCTCCAAAACCGCCATAAAAAAGCCAGACCAGTTTGCAATTGCTCATGGGGACAAAGACTTTACTTTTTGGAGAAATTTCTTCTATTCTGAAAAAATAAAAAAATAAAAAAATGGAACATTTTGGCCATAATGACCAACGTTATGTTTGGAGGAAAAAGAGTGAGGCTTGCAAGCCAAAGAACACCATCCCAACCCTGAAGCATGGGGGTGGCAGCATCTTGTTTTGGGGGTGCTTTGCCGCAGGAGGGACTGTTGCACTTCTCAAAATAGATGGCATCATGAGGAAGGAAAATTATGTGGATATATTGAAGCAACATCTCAAGACATCAGCCAGGAAGTCAAATCTCGGTTGCAAATGGGTCTTCAAAATGAACAATAACCCCAAGCCTACCTCCAAAGTTGTGGCAAAATGGCTTAGGGACATGTTAAAATCAAGTAGTGATCTGGACTGACCTAAGACAAGGAAAGTTTTCTATAATTAAATGTCAGGAATTGTGAAAAAAGAGTCGAAATGTATTTGGCTAAGGTGTATGTAAACTTCTGACTTCAACTGTATATATAAATATATATATATATATATATATATATATATTAAATACGTTTTAAATACATTTTAAAATACATTATATTAAAAATAGTTTATTAAAAATATTAAAAATATAAATAATATAAAAATATATGAAATACACAATATATATATATATATATATATATATATATATATATATATATATATATATATATATTTAAAACTAATGTTTGCCATACATTAGTTTTGCGTGACTGTCTTTATTCACACACCGTAGCTCTAAAATCTAATTTGCATTCACATATAATCAAATATATCACATCAGTACACTTTGCACTAGGTTTGACATTAATGATGACAAACACCTTTAGTTTAGTGTGGAAAAAAAATACATCATATGGGTTTGGAACAACATAAGAGTGAGTACATGATGACATCAATTTCATTTTTAGGTAAAGTATTCCTTTAAGTGTTCATGTTGACTACATAGTATAGCCCTATGTCTTGCCCTTTTACAATCCTTTAGATAATCGAATCTGCCTTTGCCCTATAAATGATAAAGACACTTAGTAGTCCATATCAAGTGTCCTTCATTTTCATTTCACTCTCAAAAAAAATATTATCCTTGTCTGTATGGTGTCAATTTTGACTCATCTGTTACTGTTCTCCACAGTACTCTCCAACCATGAGAGCCACCTACCTCTCCATGACTGAAGACCAGATCAGACACTTTGGGGAGGATTTCCAGGCGTAGAACTGATCTCCTTTCCTCTGTCATGTATACGTTTCCCCTGCTGTGAATCTTTTCACTCTGGGAAAATGGACACACTGAGAACTCTCACGCCAGCATGTGTGTGCACCCTTCTGTGTGTGTTACTGTAACTCAGCAGACCACAGTCTGAGAGGAGAACATCTTTCTAGAAACTGTGTGTTTGGGTACTTGCTTGCATGTATGTGTGTGTTTGTCGATAATTATGATGGTGCAGTGCATCTGTTTCCTCACTACTGACACATACATGTGAGGTGCTGAAATATCCTTTCTGTAATAATCTGTTTTACTTGTACGTTTACACTGTGTCTTTCATCTATTAGACTGATGGTCTTCCCTGTTGCCTTTTTAAAATACATACACTGTTCGGTGTGGGTAACCACAATGTTTTGGCACAGAAATTGAGCACATTTTTCCTGACCTGTGTACATAACCTTAAAAAAGGTTACCCATTTGTCGTATTAAAGATCATTGCGGACACTGGTTGTATTATGTATTGATATTCTGTCCGTTGGACATTTAGTCCTACTGATCTCATGAAAATTACATGACTGTGGCGACAATTTAGCAAAATTATATTATGTGGTTCCTTATCGCGGCATTTCCGAGGTGAAATGTGCACTGAGTGGCACTAAATGAGAGTTAAATATTCTTCCAAACAGATGAGGTTTTTAAGTTTATTGATCTATCAAGTTTTAAATCAACAAAGCCTACCTCCCTACCCTAAATCTTAAACCTAAACCTAACTGATAGTGTCATATTAAATCAAGTAAACGTGAACTGAAAAACCCAATTGCTAAAGCAACCATGTCATTTTGTGGTACTTCTATGACACTTTCGGCTAATGTTTTGATTTGCATGCTTTTCAGGACTGGTATCCTGGTACCATATGCTCCATCAGTGTCTAAACAAGCTTGTAAATGTAGTTGGTTATGTAATGCAAATGTTAAAATGTATTGTCTTACAAGTCATGCACTATAGTAAAAGTGGTTTGATGTCATAAGATAGCATCGTGTGAGGAACAGGGCAAAAAAATACCTGTTTATGAACTGATAACACTATGTAACACAATTTTTGTTCCTGGGTAGTAAGTGTTATTTCCTAATTGCGTATGCCTCAAAAGTATAGAAAATGGCTATTATTCCCCACAGACTTTGCTTTTGTGACCAGGACAGTGATATTTTGAAATGTACCTATTTCCAATGAGAAAATGGGCGAATTTGTGTCCAAATTAACATGTATTTATACTAAAGTAATACAAAAATGACTATCAAAAGATTTAGAAGTGAGTAGTTTTTCGAAATTTACGATTATACCGTAAATCACTTTCACAAATCAGCCCCCAAATGTAGTCTCCCATCATGTTCTCGTTATACTGTCCTTGGTAGCGGCGTTCAAAATCCAGTATATCCTGGTGGAAGCGCTCGCCTTGCTCCTCCGAGTACGCTCCAATGTTCTCCTTGAATTTATCAAGATGAGCATCAAGGATATGGACTTTGAGGGACATCCTACAGCCCATTGTGCTGTAGTTCTTCACCAGAGTCTCAACCAGCTCCACATAGTTTTCAGCCTTGTAATTGTCCAGGAAGTCCCGAACCACTGTGACAAAGCTGTTCCAAGCCGCTTTCTCCTTACTAGTGAGCTTCTTGGGGAATTCATTGCACTCCAGGATCTTCTTTATCTGTGGTCCAACGAAGACACCGGCTTTGACCTTTGCCTCAGTCAGCTTAGGGAAGAAGTCTTGAAGGTACTTGAAGGCTGCTGACTCCTTATCTAGAGCTCTGACAAATTGTTTCATAAGGCCCAATTTGATGTGCAGTGGTGGCATCAGCACCTTCCGGGGGTCCAACAATGGCGCCCACTTGATGTTGTTCCTCCCCACAGAGAACTCGGTCCGCTGTGGCCAGTCCCACCTGTGGTAGGGCGCCTTGGTGTCCCTGCTGTCCCAAAGGCAAAGATAGCAGGGAAACTTGGTAAAACCGCCTTGGAGACCCATCAGGAATGCCACCATTTTGAAGTCTCCTATGACCTCCCAGCTGTACTCCTCATACTTCAAGGCATCCAGCAAGGTCTTGATATGTATCCACTTAGGCAACTGGAACTAAACTGAACTGGTGGGCTTAAGGCCCCTGTGTTTATACTACTATTTATATTACTGGAAAGTTCTAGAAGTTACTCCAAGTTTACTCAGCACTGAAACTATCTGGAATGTTCTGGAAAATAGGTAAATTACAAAATATCATAGTCCTGGTCACAAAAGCAAAGTTTGCCATTTTCTATACTTTTAGATATAAGCAATTAGGAAATAACACTTACTACCCAGGAACCCCCAAAAATACAAAAAATAAAAATAAGAAATGTGTTACACAGTGTAATCTGCCATTTTACTGCCGTTAATTGTGTGAAAGGAAATAAGTCGTTGTAGTGCCTCTAGTGTTCATTTCACTAGGAAACTTACGATATGTACAATGAGCTACGTTAAAATCAGTTTGCAAAAATGTTGGTATAGTAACCTGTTACTATGAGACCAAGTTGCACATAGTGTACAGTGTTGCTAGTGCCAGCATCATTAAACTTTAAAGTAGGTGTGTTAGGTACTTTTCTAAGCAACTGATGCTCATGAAAAGGTGTCTTACAATTTTTGTAAACTTAATAGATATGTCATCACTTTTATGATGGCTAACTCTACACTTTTTTTTTTTCTCTCTAATTTTAAGCCATTTTTGGCGCCCGAGAATGGAAGCATGATTTGTGCCTCGTAAAGACCCCATGAAATCACTTGACAAGCACAGTTTTCATATCCTATTATAACATGTTCCTGTTTAAATAGGAAATAAGTGCATGGGACATATCAAAGGTCCCTTTTTAAATAGTCAGTAGGCTTTAGTTTACGTCAAAGCTGAGAATCATGATTTGCCTCTTGATATTGTTAGTCAGAGATGGCTAATGGGAGGGACATGATCATTCCAGAGAGCATTACATTGGACAAACATTTGTATATGAGTCCAAGATTAGTCATTGATATCCTTGATGGTTTGTTCCTGGAAGAAAAAGACTTTAAATTGTTAGTGCTCCTAAAAGTGTAGTTTTAGATGTACACTTTTAGGAGCATATAGATGACATCTAGGCTAATAGACATGGACTAAAAGCCACAGAAGTCCTACATACGTGGGGACTTTTTTGTTTCATAGGTAACAATTTACAATAAGGTTCCATTTGTTAACATTAGTTAACAACATTAGTTTACATGAACTAACAATGAACAGTACTTATTAAGCATTTATTAATCTTAGTTAATGTTAATTTCAACATATAATAATACATTTAATATCAAAAGTTGTTTTTGTTAACATTAGTTAATGCACTATGAACTAAAGTGAACTAACAATGAACAATAGTATTTTTATTTACTAACATTAGCAAAGATTAAAAATGATGTAAACGAATATTGAGAATTGTTTCTTCATAATACCTAATGCATAAATTAATATTAACGAATGGAACCTTATTGTAAAGTGTTACTTTTTAATTTCTTTATTCACTGAGCGGCCAAGCTGAAAACAGTTCTTTGTTTGTAGTGCATTGTGAATATCAGGGATGGGACATGGAGGAAAAATGACTTTCTGTCAGCTTTGTTTTATGCATGTAGAGGTTTTATGAAGCACAAACTAATCACTTGAGATTTAAAGTGATGCACTAAAATGTTTGTTGACATGTGCTCCTACAATTGTCCTATAAATAATGTATTTCTAAATAGCCTACCTGAGGTACCTGCCAAATTTCCCAGCAAGCACAAATGAGGGATCATTTTGTATGGGACTTTAAATGACAAACCTTTTTACCAGATCAAGTAGGCAAGCATATTATCCAGAGAGCACACTGAGCCAATACCTTCCAATGCAGAAGATCTTAGAATATTTTGTATTAACCTGACCAGCTGTAAATAACATGTATGATAATATGTGTTGTTTGTGTGATTTTATTTGCATATCTTTGTTTGCTCCATTCTTGCCACATATCTTGCTTGATGATAAAATTAGCTACTTGGACAAATAACAGTGTGTCAAATTCAAAATGTCTAGATCTGAAAGAGGTCCATGGTGGCATCGGTTTGGTGTATTATTGCCTTGTTAGAATGTTTTTTTTTTCTTCTTCTTCTTTTTTATGGATTTTAATACCTTGGGTGCATGAATAGCACTGTTCTGCCGACACTGTGGTGGTGCTTAATTTCTGTCTCATGTAGAGGAAAGCAATATGGTCAATAATAAAACATTTTGCATTGAATTGAACCAAGAAATTTGTTTTCAGATTACACAGTTTTGTTGAGTGTGGAATGGAGAAATCAGTGTCTCCATTAGTGAAATAGACATAATAAACTCTTTCAAAAATAGGGGAGACTAGGCAAGTTGTCACACTTTTACTTCAATGATGTTAATATATGTAGGTACATAAAATCTTGGCTACAAAAAACTAGAGCATTTTACAACACATGTTGAGCTTTTGTGCATGGGCATCTTGTCACATGGGGTAAATTGTCACTGGGAATGGGCCATTAAATAGACTAGCCTATAGGCTTTTCAGCCAAATGTAATTCAAAATGATTCAAGAAACTGCAAATATTTAGTGTAAAGGTATCAAACTATTTTTTTAGCCATCAAAAATGTAAATTAGTAAATTGTATAAAATTGCAACATCTAAAACACATGTGACAGATTTCCCTGACCAGACATTAAAGGGGAAATACCTTTATCTGTCCTTCCTGTTAAAATGTACCTTCATGTATGCAAATACTATTTAGCCCAAGATGAACGACTTCTATTAAGGGAATGTTCCGTGTTCAATACAAGTTGAGCTCAATCGACAGCATTTGTGGCATAATATTGATTACCACAAAAATGTATTTTGAATCGTCCCTCCTTTTCTTAAAAAAAAAGCAAAAATTGAGGTTCCAGTGAGGCACTTATAATTTAAATGAATGGGGGCCAATTTTTTTTTTTTTACATTAAATACTCACTGTTTCAAAAGTATAGCCACAAGACAAAGGATATGCATGTAAAAATGATTTTAGTGTGATAAAATCACTTACTAACCTTTTCTGTGTGAAGTTATAGCTAATTTTACAACTTCGTTACCATGACGACGTAATATCAACAATACCTAAAACCCTAAATGACTGTAAAAATGACAATTAAAACAACTTTAGAGCTCAAGTAATACACACGTTTTAACAGAAGAATTATGTAAGTGCTTTTATAAAATTATAAGCATCACATTTCTGTGTTTAAACCCTCCAAAAATGGGCCACATTCACTTTCATTGATCCCATTAACCTCTATGGTAAGTGCCTCACTGAAACACAGATTTTTTTTTTTTTTTTTTTTTTTTTTTTTTGAAAAGGAGGGACGACTAGAAACTAATTTTTGTGGTAATCAACATTATGCCACAAATGCTGTCGATTGAGCTTAACTTGTATTAAACTGGAACATTCCTTTAAAATGAACGGGAGAAATTGGAACGCCCAATATGGAGGATGTGGAAAGTCCCGCCTTACAGGTAAAAGAGCCAATCATCTTTTAGATACAGACATCGCCTGTCAGTCAACTCGAGAACGCACATGCACATTAGCTGGACCAGCCTGAAAAATACAAGTAGGGCTGCAGGTCGGAGACCTCCAAATGGGGGCGGAATCTCCGAAATAGGGCGTGGTTACTCCAAAAGGGGTGGGATAACCTCAAAAGTGGTTGTGCCAACTCCAAAAGGGGGTGTCACTTCCACTCACAGTTAAGGTTAGGGAAAGGGTTAGGTTTGGGGCTCCCTATACAGGTGCATCTCAATAAATTAGAATGTCGTGGAAAAGTTCATTTATTTCAGTAATTCAACTCAAATTGTGAAACTCGTGTTTTAAATAAATTCAATGCACACAGACTGAAGTAGTTTAAGTCTTTGGTTCTTTTAATTGTGATGATTTTGGCTCACATTTAACAAAAACCCACCAATTCACTATCTCAAAAAATTAGAATATTTTGACATGCCAATCAGCTAATCAACTCAAAACACCTGCAAAGGTTTCCTGAGCCTTCAAAATGGTCTCTCAGTTTGGTTCACTAGGCTACAAAATCATGGGGAAGACTGCTGATCTGACAGTTGTCCAGAAGACAATCACTGACACCCTTCACAAGGAGGGTAAGCCACAAACATGAAACTACTTCAGTCTGTGTGCATTGAATTTATTTAATACACGAGTTTCACAATTTGAGTTGAATTACTGAAATAAATGAACTTTTCCACAACATTCTAATTTATTGAGATGCACCTGTATATCTTCAAATGCGAGTTGGAGTTCACGCCCCTTTTTGGAGCAATGAAAAATAGAGCTGTTCAGACGTAACGTAAATTTGTCGGGTGCTGGTGCCTTGTTTGTTTGACTTGTATTATTTAAATCTTTTTGCAATAAAAAAAAGGAATCTTCAGTCAATATGACGTCACCCACGCCGCCGGTGTTGCTAGGATACGGTAAAGTCCCGCAGACAAGTGAAACTCTAAAAGCCTTAAAAACACCGAAACAGCCCGCACACAATCAGGTAAGAAATTAAACAGCTAAAATGACTGAATGTTTGAATGTCTGAGGTTTTAAATAGTTTAATACTAAACGGATGTCTGTCAAAAACTGATACTGGCTTTGGAATGTTGCCTAAAATTTGTTAATATGTAGAGCACTTAAAAATCCTTACAACAACAACACAACAACAACAACAATTTTTGGCTGGTCTGCAGCTTACAATGTTTAGTCTAAACTGCTCAATTTAATGCCCATGACAATGTGTCGTTTTCTGTTAAGACTGTATGCTGGTGTGCTGCTTTTTGGTTGGCCAATTTAATAGTAAAAAAACAAAAACAACAACAAAAAAAAAAAAAAAAAAAAATTATGTATAATATCAATCGATATGTATAAAATGTTGGTGCAGTTTACATAACTACTGCAGGTTCAGTCTTTTAGTATTAATTGATCAGACAGTCCAGTGATCAGTGCATTTTATTGGCTTAGTCGTGAGGTGATGTGCTGTTAAAAATGTAATAATAAATAAATAACAATGCGTTTTCATCATGTTATAGCAACAATAATTTGCCACAATATATAGTAAATCTGAAGTGGTTGAAAAAGTGCAATGGACTAATCACTTTTCAAAAGCGGTAATTTTAGAACATAGACACTTGTAGTATTTGTATAGTCCCTTTTACCATGTCTGACCTTTAGCATTCACAATGGAGATTGTGTGCGTGTACACAAAGAAGCGCAGTGAGTTTGGCCGCCAGTGTAACTTCTCAGACCGGCCGGCTGACCTGCATGTGGACATACTGCCTGACACTTCACTGGCTGCCAACTTCAAAGTGAGGGATCCATGTGATGTAGCTGTACAGTGCACCCAGGAAATGTCTGAACATGATGTGAGATGAGCATTTAACATAGTAACAAATAACAGCAAGTAGGTTACATTTATATGACTCTTTTTGCCCCTATTAACACTTAACTTTTCTTTTTTTATGCAAAATAGAATCCTTTTCACTCTTGGTCAGACTCTTGGACACCACGTTATATTCACATTTGACAATTTTCAGTTTTCAAATCACCCAAAAATTCCAAATTTCTCATCATTTACTCACCCTCATGCCATCGCAGTTGAGTATGACTATCTTTCTTCTGCAGAACACAAACAATTTTTTAAAGAATATCTCAGCTCTGTAGGTCCATATAATGCAAGTGAATGATGACCAAAACTTTAAAGACCAAAAAAGCAAATAAAGGCAGCATAAAAGTAATCCATAAGACTCCAGTTATTTAATCCATGTCTTCAGAAGCGATCCAGTCGGTTTTGGGTGAGAACAGACCAAAATGTAACCCCTTTTTCACTGTACAACTTGCCATGGCAGTCTCTAGGCACGACCATGATTTCAAGCTATATTACACTTCCTAGCACTTGACCCATGCACAGAGCGCTCGATGATGCTAGGAAGTGTAATCAAGCTTGAAATCATGATTGTCAAGGAGACTGCAGATGTCAAGATTTATTGTGAAAAAGGAGTTATATTTTGGTCTGTTCTTACACAAAAATGATTGGATCGCTTCAGAAGATGTGGATTGACCCACTAGAATCATTTCAGAGCTTCAAAGTTTTGGTCACCATCCACTTGCATTGTATGGACCTACAGAGCTGAGATATTCTTCAAAGAAAAATTGTGTTCTGCATAAGAAAGAAAGTCATACACATCTGAGATGGCATGAAGGTAAGCAAATGATATAATTTGTGTCAATCATAGTCTGATATAATATGAAATTTTCGACTTGTTCAGGTGAATACAGAGCACTTTGAATCAGAGTCATGAGGAATAAACCATGTGGAGGGAGGCTGGCCCAAAGATCTCAATCCAGAAGACATGGAAGTGACCATTCGCTACAGAAAGAAAGTGGAGAAGGATGAGCACTATCAGAACACCATTATGCAGACTGCTGGCGTGAGTGCCTTCAACTATAACCCATAAATGTTATCGTAGTATGTCAGTCACAGTGAAGTGAACAACATTGTGCTTGGCTTAGATGTAAACCTATTGTGGATAGAGAGTGCTTATTCAGAAGACATAAACACAGTGTTCTTAGCAGAATTCATAACGTGATTTTGATTCTGACTCATCTTGTCTTCCTGTCCACTTAAGCTCATGGAACACTGTATCAAGCAGAACAATGCCATTGACATCTATCAGGAGTGTTTTGAAGATGAGGAGGTGGTGGAGGATGCAGAGGAACAGCCATCAGCTAAGACCATCAATTTCTTCAGGTTAGTATGAGAGGTGATAAACTGATATATATTGGCCAAAAAATCGGCTGATATTTGGCCATTTTGAGATTATCAGCATCAGCCAACAACTGTTTGATTGGCCGATTAACAGACGTGGCCTTTACACCTAGGGTCAATTCCAAAACCGACCAACATTCTATTATTTGAATGTGTTATTTTGAAGTGTTCTGTTTTTGTAATTGACACAAAGAGAACTATTGAATCAGTAATTAAAACTTTATTGGATCTGGTCCACTGTGGTTTTTCCTAGAGACCCAAATGAAGAAGTGTACTTCCACCAGTTTGTCCAGGCACCCAGATGGCAACCATAAATTCGCTGTTGCCTATTCTTCACTGGAGTTTCAGAGAGCACCCAAAGACATGAGATTCGACTCATACATATGGGACATTGGTATACCATAACGCTTTGATATTCAATAAAGAATTCATGTTGGTATATTTATGACTCTGTAATATATCGTACAGCACACTCCGTTTCTTTTGTAAAGACAACAGTATTTACATGTTTTTCCCAAATTTAGAAAACCCCAATAAGCTTGAGATGACTCTGAAACCAGTGTCTCCGATTGTTTGTCTGGATGACAACCACAAAGTCTCTCACATTCTCGTTGGGGGAAGCTACAATGGACAAATTGGTGGGTTTTATCACCTGAGGACCTCTATGGATACAAAATGTATCACCTATTCCAACTACCATAGCTTTTCTTGATCATGAATGGAATAGACTTCCTTCAAAACTCTCATGAACCCTTTCAGTAGTGTAATTAGATTGGCCTAAATCCCAAGTTTTAGTTCTCAATAAATTAACTGTTAATGGAAAAAGTACTCTTGTCCTTGTCTGAAAGGCATCTGTAATGTAAGGCAGATTTGGCTCTTTGATTTCCTTTTTTGAGCTCAGACATGCTGAAGGCCTTACAGTCTAATGGCCAGACTAATGGTCTTTGGCATTGAATGCAATGCTAAAAATAATACATAGTTTGGAATGGCATCTGTAGGTGTCTTTAGGTACATTTCTGGTGAGATTCTTAAAACATTTAGCACAAATGTATGTGTTTGAAAAATTATGCATGACCATCTTGTTTCTACCCACATTTCCAGCCTATTGGGACACACGGAAAGGCAGCCAGCCAGTAGAGATGTCCACCATCGAGCACAGCCATAGAGATCCTGTCTACAAGTCATCTGGCTCCAGTCTAAGACGGGCAGTGATACCTTCTCAGTTTCTACAGATGGTCAGGTCTGTGTGCAATAACACAGCAGTCTAAAAACAAAGAAATAAAATCAATATTTCATAGCATTCTTTGAGATGGATTAGAACTGCATGGCCTCACAAAAATGTCTAATTAGTCAGTAGGGGGCAAGCACAGATGGTATAGTAAAAAATTGTGAAATTTGGCACATTAATTGGGGTGGGTCTGAATATCCCTAGTTTTAATTTTGGGGTCTCTATATCAAAGCCTTCAGTACCACCAACAGTTCTTACATAATTGTTTTTCTCATTACTTTTGAAATGAATGAAGTAGACTCTACAGTGTTCATCGAATCATCTTCATATTTGTTTTAGATTATCTTGAGATCATGCCAGAGAAAAGTTTTAAAGGGGTCAAGACATGCCTATTTTTATTATTTTAATATATTTCTTGAGGTTCACTTATTATGTTAGGAAAGTTTTTTTTTTTTTTGCACAAAAAATAGTCATATATATATATAAAACATGATAATTTTCCACCCTTGTTCAGACTGTCTTTCAGAAATGCTCATTTTTGGGGCTACTTCTCTTTTAACCCCTTAAACTCTGGTGCATTTTTGGGCTGCTGCCCAAATTTTTTTCACACTCAAATGTAAAAAAGCTTACCATTCACACATCATCTTCTTCTTTCGGCTGCTCTCGTTAGGGGTCGTCACAGCGGACCCTCCGTGATCCGCATATTTGACTTGGCACAGGTTTTACGCCGGATGCCCTTCCTGACACAACCCCTAATGGCTGGGGGATTCTCAATTATACCTACGGGGCAATTTAGAGTCTCCAACTCACTTAACCTGCATGTTTTTGGATTTGTAGGGGAAAACGGAGCACCCAGAG
Organism: Myxocyprinus asiaticus; assembly: GCF_019703515.2. Taxonomy (NCBI): domain Eukaryota; kingdom Metazoa; phylum Chordata; class Actinopteri; order Cypriniformes; family Catostomidae; genus Myxocyprinus; species Myxocyprinus asiaticus. The sequence continues at coordinate 36,798,871 of NC_059375.1, forward strand.
GAAACCCACGCGAACACGGGGAGAACATGCTAACTCCACACAGAAAATCAAAATCAAATCAAATCACTTTATTGTCACACAGCCATATACACAAGTGCAATGGTGTGTGAAATTCTTGGGTGCAGTTCAGATCAACATAGCAGTCGTGACAGTGATGAGACAGTAACAATTTACAATAACATCAAATTAACACAACACAATTTAAATGTCTGATATACACATAATTACACACAACAATATACAAATAATAATATACACTGTACAGTATACAATACGCACTATATAGATACACATTATTCAATAAAAATAAAAAATAAAAATAAAAATATATAAAAAAGTATATATAGTAGTATATATAGAATGTACAGTATTGTACTGTATTGACATTCAGGCTGTCGGTTGATAGTCAGTTGTTGAGAGAGAATATAATATAATAATAATATAATTTATGACAGTCTGGTGTGAGATATAAGAGTAAGGGTAATAAAGTGCAGTGCTGATGTATTTTGATCGTGGGAGATCAAAATGAGACATTGTTTACTTGTAGAACAAAATATGCCATCCAGAAGGAAAAGGATGCAAAACGCTCTAATTTTGGCGCTCTAATGCATTTTAGCCCTCACAGACGTACTCATCCGTAGACATTCAGTCTAATTTTCAGTTCAAGCACAACCCTTGTTGTTTTATCGAATATCTTAGCCTCTGAGTGGACTAGATGATTTGTTTTGCATGCTTTTCCTTCTGGATGGCATATTTTGTTCTGCAAGTAAACAATGTCTAATTTTTTTTTAGAGAATGTCCTAAGGTAAAAGCAGATTTCTACCCCATTACCTCTGGGTGGCGCTAATTTTCAATGCTAATGTTTTGAGGCCTTATTTTGTTATTTTAAGTAACAAATGCAAAAGTGATGGTTATCTCTGAAAAGTTCAGATTCTAAGATTTCAAATGATACCTCATTTGCCTACGTGAACTTTATTCGCGATATAGCGCTCCCCTTTGGACCTGCCGGCGGGTCTATAGAGTTTAATGGGATGACTGTAAACTGCCATGACCAGCTGCGTTTCCACTTTTGTGCCAGTGCGAGTCAGGGCTATCAACTGGTCAGCCGGGGCCAATAGCTTCGGACCTCGAGCCGTGAGACCAAAATCGATCTGCATTTCCATCATCGGGCCATTTGATTTTTAGGGAAATGTTGCGTTTCCCTAAAACACGCCCTTAATGCACTGTTCTGGTGCCAACATCATACACCCTGCCCATTTGACAAGTTAGAAAGAAGCTCAAGCTGAGGTATCAGATTCTAGAGACTAGCTAGGCCTCATAATGAACATGGTGGAGACCGAATCTGCTGTTTGTTTGCTTATTTTGGTCTTTGCTTTGTGGAAAGCGAGACCTGACTCAGTGAATCTCCCCCTTTGACACTGACCCCGCCTCAATCCCCAGTTGGCCTTCTTTGTCCCAAGGAAAAATTGATGGGCCAAAGGCGCTTGGTCATTGACAACGAGGAAGTCCCAAGGAAGCACAATGAAGCCCCAGAAGTGACAATGGGAATGCAACTGGCCCTGCCACACACTAGCATGCCCTCATTTGGCCCTATAGTGGAAACACGGCTATTGGCTCTCTGCTCTTGACTGACCTGCTCTCTCCTTGCCATCTCACTGCTCACCGCTGCTGGGCATTGACGGAAGTGATAAGGTAAAGTTGGAGTTGATGTGTTGTTGTGGAGGCAGTCAGATGCAAATGTCTGCCACAGTGTGACATCACATTGTGGAGGAAGTATAGAACGAGTCGTTTTGGCAGCTTGGTTTCAACAAATGCTCTTTTTGCAGTGAGGAAGAAGAATGTTTGAGTTCTGAAACTTACAGTATGTTTTTATAGTACAATGACCTCTTATATGTCAAAAGATCAAAGAATTGATTCCTCAAGTCATGACCCCTTTAAAAGCTTTTTCAAAACACCGAACTGTTTTCGATATACCAATCATCTAATTTGAATCTTTCTCAATATACCAATCAACGAATTTGACCACAAGGATGGCAAAAGGGAAGTGATGCTCTATCTTGGCAACACTTTGGCATATTATAATTAAACTTTGTAATTGTCATTAATACGATCCCGTGAGTATATCTGACCACTTTGAGGACAGCGCCACCTACTGGTAAAATGTTGCAGAGTTAGGTTTATTTGCTTTTAACCTTTGAAATGGGAAAAACAATCGTGCTGAAATGGGAGGAATGTCCTTTGACATTCTTAATTTATTTTTATTGCAATGTTTATGATGTTTCTGCTATGCTTGGCTACATAATTGCTGTTTGCAGCTGTATTATTAAATATTGTAATCCTGACACCAGGTACTGTGGTGGGACATTCGTAAATTGAGTGAGTCCAGCGAGACACTTGTGTTGGATCCTAGTAAGAAAGCGAACCTTAATAATGCCCTCAGAGCAATCTCACTAGAGTTTGAGACGACTATGGTAAGATTCTTTATTATTTCTTGGCCTGTAGCAACAACAGATTCAGAAAAAAAAAAAAAAAAAAACTTGAGTACATCTGTTGTTTTTTATTTCACAAGCCCACGAAGTTCATGGTGGGCACAGAGCAGGGGCTTGTGATTTCATGCAATCGTAAGGCGAAAACCCCAGCTGAGAAGATTGTCTGCACATACAGTGGACACCATGGCCCCATTTATGCCCTCCAAAGGAATCCATTCTTTCCTAAGAACTTCTTGACCGTAGCTGACTGGACTGCCCGCATCTGGTCAGAGGACATCAAAGAGTCTTCCATCATGTGGACCAAGTTAGAACGTCTGTGAAGTTCTAAAATACTGATTTACAACGCTCACAGTGGTTTATTGTACAGTGTGCAATGGCTTTGTCTTATATGTACAAACACATCATCACAAAAGTAATTTCTCATTTACTTCAACTGAGATTTGGACTTCTCATTTCATTCTCCTGAAAAGTTTAAACACATATTTTATCTGTTTCATTCAGAAATACCTCACGTGGATTGAGAATGCCTTTTCATGTTAAAGTAGTTGTATGGTCTAACTGCTTGCACAGGCGCCAGTATTTCTAATCTCTTTCTACAGGTATCATATGGCCCATCTGTTAGATGGCTGTTGGAGCACAGCCAGACCCTCCGTCTTCTTTATGGTGAAGATGGATGGCACCTTGGATGTGTGGGGACATCCTGTTTAACCAGCACAACCCAACGCTCAGCCTCAAAGTCAGTCCCAGAGACAGTATCTCCTCCCATACTGACAACATCTAATCATTATTTGTTTTAAAATATATTCACATGTATTATGCATGTGTTTGTTTTTCTCATAGGTTTGTGATGAAGCTCTGTACAGCATCCGGGTACAAGATAACAGCCATTTCCTGGGCTGTGGCTCTCAGTTGGGAACCATCACAATGCAGGAGATATCACAAGGCCTGTGTACACTGCAGAGGAATGAGAAGGCCCTGGTCTCAGAGGTGACATGCAAACACACTTTCCATTACATTTGCATAAACATTCAATCTTTAGTATTCTCACCTTTGAAGATCCCATGAAATGGCATGATGAACGTGGTTCCCTGTGTAGACGTATTGCATTTCTTTTTGGAACCAGAAGTTGGGTCGGGACATATTGTAGGGGTCACCTAATAAAAAAATAAAAAAAATTAGCTAATCACTTTTAGTTTACATTACATTATGATTTGCTACTTGGTAATGGTAGTTGGAGGCACGTGGTAATAGTAGGGGAAATTATCACTCTTTATTGGGCAGAAATTGTATAAATGATTCATCAGTTTTTGTTTGTTTGACGGAAGAGAAAGTAAATGCATACAGTATTTATAATGTCAACTTTTAGAAGTACACTAGCACATAGATGGCCTCAAAACTAACAGTCAGACATGTTTGTTTCATGGGGTCTTTAAATGAAAACAAGAAAAATGTCCTTCTGTTGTACACTGAACTGTTCTGAAAATTTCTGTTTTTTTTTTTTATTTTATTTTTTTTATTATTATTATTTTTATTTTTTATTTTTTTCTCCCAATTTGGAATGCCCAATTCCCAAAGTGCTTTTAAGTCCGTGTGGTCGCATAGTGATTCGCCTCAGTCTGGGTGGTGGAGGACGAATCCTAGTTGCCTCCGCGTCTGAGACCGTCAACCCGCGCATCTTATCACTTGGCTTGTTGAGTGCTTCGCCATCCACCACAGCAACCACGCTCAACTCACCACGCGCCCCACCGAGAACGAACCACATTATAGTGACCACGAGGAGGTTACCCCATGTGACTCTACCCTCCCTAGCAACCGGGCCAATTTGGTTGCTTAGGAGACCTGGCTGGAGTAACTCGGCACGCCCTGGGATTTGAACTAGCGAGCTAGCGAACTCCAGGGGTGGTAGCCAGCGTATTTTACCACTGAGCTACCCAGGCCCCCGTGAAAAGTTTTACTTGACGAGAGAATATTCTGGAAGCTCTGCACAGAGAGATGCGTCTGAAGGAATGCAGTCGCTCCGGGCAGAGCAAAGAGGATGAGGGGAAAGAGGGAGACGGGGAGGAAAGTGTGGAGGAACTGGTGGCCAGAGCAGAGAGTGAGTTCTTTGAGATGATACAAGTCGAGAAGAAGAATGAGAGGAATGAGGAGAAAGACGGAGAGAGGGTCAGGGAATATTAACTGTGCACATCCTCAACAGATGTTTTGCTTACAGTGTTCGGATGGGGAAAATCTGCTAATCAGTTGTGTCTTTTTGTGTGTTTTTTTTTTCTTATTCACTTACAATGCACAATTTAGTTTAACCAGGTGATAAATGTGCTGAAATAGCACTGTGCCTTGAGTATTAAAAATTAAGACCATGTCCACCACTAATAGATTTTTGTTTGAAAAGTTTTGATTTAGCTATGTTTATGCTTCGCATCCACATTGGAATGGTGTTTTCCTTCACTGAAAAACAGACATTCTAAAAAAAAAAAAAAAAAAAAAGGCTAATACCACATATTTTGAAAAATGAAGGCATTAGGAAACTGAAAATATATGTAAATTAGGCTTTTTATAGATAGGAAACTAGTGCAATTTGCCTGCCGCAGTTATGTTTTTATGTCAGTCTTAGTGAATTTTTCCCTCGAGTTTTACGCTTAGTATTCTGATATTTTGAATCTTTAACTGCTATACTGCTCAGGTTTGACATTAAATGATTCTGAAAACCTGCTTTCAGTCAGCATTAAAGATGCTTGTGTGCGTATACGTGTGTGTTTAGATGGCTGTTGTCGTGTGTGTTTTAAGAACAGCCTGTCAAAGAGAATTGCCCCCCTTTGTGGAGGTTTAACAAATTGGACCCCATGTTAGGACTGTTGCTCCAATAAGATAAGGGTCCCGAGCTCAATATATAGCCCTAAGAGCTGGTGTGAAAGTGTTCAGTTGTCAAAGACAAAGCAACAAAAATCAATAAGGTCTACTTTGTTTGTACCCAGAATGGTTTATGTTCCTTTATGATTGGTTAGGAGCCATTATTTGAGGCCACATGTCTATCAGCATGGGTGATGGAATTAATGGCTTTGGCCCTATCAAGGGGCTAGGTTATTATGAATTAAAGGTTTAAAAAATTAGGTTTGCATTTAACACACATCACGCCAGATGAATTTGTCAGTCTGTGCCAAAAACATTCTTTCTAAGATTATTTGTTGTTTCTTGTCACCTGTAGGAAAAATGCATGTGTGAAGAGAAAGCTTTTCAAGAGGAGCATGAAACTAATGACATCACATCCTTTACAAGAAGAGAAATCGCACTGTAGATTGCCAACACAGATACTGTCATGCCTAAAGTCAACATGAAATGTTTGCAAATAGTTTTACTTCCATATTATGAAGTATTAAAGAATGAATGTTTTGGAGCGTACTCTCCGGTGGGACTTGATTTTATCCATCTGGAACTGATTGTGTTGTGCAGATGGTTGGAGGGGAGGGGGTTAAAAAAGTAATACGAATTTGTGACATCATGCAAAAGAGAAGTCATTTCAGAGGCTGAGCAAGTTATTACAATCTGATTAAAGATTATGAAGATAAACAATTAATCCATTTTTTTAAATAACAATATGACTGTGAAGGTGCAGAATAAAGTAAATGGTGTAATTTTGATGTTGACTTTAAGAAATGAATTCAACTGCAACTATGATTTCCATATGTTAGGCAACATAATGTAGACTTTAATAAAAATAAAAAAATACATTTTAGCATTTTTATTTCAAGACAGTTTTGAGTGTTTTTTTCTGGACTTTCACTCATCTTCCATGCATGCTCTTTACTGGAAAACTGTTATTATAATAACTGTTATTATAATTAGTTTATTAAAGGTTACTATATGCCTCATCAATGCTTCAATCACTGACGTGACACTCATTTTTGTGCATTTGTGTGTGTGTGTGTGTGTGTGTGTGTGTGTGAGATAACACTTTACAATAAGGTTTTTATTTGTTAACATTAGTTAATAACTAATTAACATGAACTAACAATTAACAATATTATTACAGCATTTATTAATCTTGGTTAATGTTAATTTCAACATAAGTTAATGCACTTTAAACTAACATGAAAAAAACAATGAACTATTGTATTTTTATTAACTAGCATTAACAAAGATTAATAAATTCTGTAAAAATATATTTTTTACCTTGTTAGTCCATGATACCTTATGCATTAATGTAAATGAATGGAACGTTACTGTACCATATACAGTGTTTCCATATACAGTATATAGATGATATACATACATGTATATATACTGTATATATATACCACATATATTAAAGACCCATGTGACTGTATCAAGTCATGGTCACTATACAAATGTACCTTTTTAGGTTAGTTCTGCAAATGTCAGATGATGAAAACTTAAAATAATAATAATAATAATAATAATATTCATGCAAAATTCATATTTGTTAGAAAATTCCCTTTAACCCTTGTGCATCAATTATAATAATAATTTAAAAAAGTTACTCAGAGGTGTCAAAAAACTGCCATAATAATATTATATAGTAATATTATTTTCCACTTTCACTGACTTTTTTTTAACCACCATCAGTCCTGATCATAACTACCAAATATTCATACATTTTCAGGATTTTAACCCTTTAAATGTCAGTTTGTTTACATAATGCCACTGTTGTTTTTTACACACACACACACACAAATATACAAAACACACCCACACAATTTTTAGCTGCATCATTTATTCAACTGGCCTGCAGTGCTCTATAATACAGCAAACAGAAAATAGGAAAAAAGCATGTATTTGCTCCATAGGCTAAACATGAGAAAAATGGCGCTATCTGGTGGAAAATATATAAAAAATAATAATAAAAAATAAATAAGTAAATTTGAAGTCAGGGCTCAGGAATGAAAACATAATATCATAGAATTCATGATTTTATGCTTTAATAGCACTGGGATCAAATATTGCAGTTTTAATGGGTTTCAATAGGGACATTTTTGTCCTTAAGGTCCTGCCTGTAACTATTTTGTGTACACAGAGTATTATAGATGTATTATAGGAACTGAGGTTGAAATATAAAAATACCACCAAAAATACACACCTTTGGCAAAATATATGCCGTTGGCATTAACACAGCCAAAATGACTGAAAAAAACAGAAATGAAAAAGACAAAAATGTCCCTAAGGTCGCACAAGGGTTAACCATAGGTTCAAAAACGTAAAATTAAAATGATTTAAAATAATGATTAAGATGTGTACACTCAAATGTATTCAAGGCATAAAGAAAATATGTTTATACCTTTTACTTGGCTAGACGATCTGATGTTTTAGAGTAAATCATTTATTTATTGAAATTTTAATTTATTATAAAAATACATATTTTTTATTATTTAAATTATTATAGTCTTTAAATAAATAAAAATATTATACCCAAATGTTTAATGATGACTTGAGTCAGACTCAGAACGGAGACGCCATGTGAAAAGCTGCAGAACAAGGCTTAACCAGCAGGTGTCACTGTTAACCCGTGTTAATTGAGCGTCACTGAGTGAGAGAGTCTCTTCCCACCTGCATGTGAAGCATCAGCCGAAGTAAATGACGCGTCTCAGTGCGCACTTCACTTCTGCTGATCTCTAGGGACATCAGAAAAACAACAACACACACACGCTCTCACACACGCTCGCAGGTTTACTGTGGGCGGAGAGAAACTCACGTCCTGCTCAGACATGGACCTGACTCTACTGACTTAGAAACCGTGTATTGCTCGCACAGTGTGTTTATAATATTAGAGACAGTGTAAAGCGCAGGCGAATTCAGCGCCTCCTTCTGCGTCGCGGCTGTCACGGATGCATCGCGTTTTGTTACACAAATCATGATAGCATCACGTATGTTGTGCATTCTTCATGAAACGCGCATGTTTTAGTTCAGAAATAACCTTTGAAAGGTCCCGCAAAACATTACGATGAAGGACACAGGAGAATCAAAGGACCATCAGCTGACTGTAAGTCGAGTGAATTATTATTATTCTCTTAAAACTCTCTCACTGTCATGTCTGCATGAACTTTGTTAACCTATTAGAATTGATAGACTTCAGCCCATAACTGTAATTATTAAATATGCATCGCCTATATTATTTACCTTCTTATGCAACTGTATTACTTTTTAGACTGTGTTCAGCCATAAACTGTACATATGTGTATTTTCAAATATATAGTTTATTTATTATATGCATTTAAATGCATTTGTGTAATTAGTTTTTAGACTGTATTCAGACAATAACTATACATTTATGTGTGTGTTGTCAAACCTATACATTATTTACATACATAATGACACCTCTACTCTGTCTAGCTATAAACTGTACCTATATGTATGTGTAATACTGTGTGTGTGTGTGTGTGTGTGTATGTATATATATATATATATATATATATATATATATATATATATATATATATATATATGGCAGCCAGAAGTTTGGAATAATGTACATATTTTGCTCTTATGGAAAGAAATTGGTACTTTTATTCACCAGTGGCATTCAACTGATCACAATGTATAGTCAGGACATTATTAACGTGAAAATTACTATAACAAATAAAAAATAAATAAATAAATAAATAAAAAATAGAACTTCTTAAACGACTTCAAAGAGTTCTCATCAAAAAATCCTCCACGTGCAGCAATGACAGCTTTGCGGATCCTTGGCATTCTAGCTGTCAGTTTGTCCAGATGCACCTTACAGTCTAGCTGATCCCACAAAAGCTCAATGGAGTTAAGATCCATAACACTCTTTTCCAATTATCTGTTGTCCAATGTCTGTGTTTCTTTGCCCACTCTAACCTTTTCTTTTTGTTTTTCTGTTTCAAAAGTGTATTTTTCTGTGCAATTCTTCCCATAAGGCCTGCACCCCTGAGTCTTCTCTTTACTGCTGTACATGAAACTGGTGTTGAGCGGGTAGAATTCAATGAAGCTGTCAGCTGAGGGCATGTGAGACATCTATTTCTCAAACTAAAGACTCTGATGTACTTATCCTCTTGTTTAGTTGTACATCTGGCCTTCCACATCTCTTTCTGTCCTTGTTAGAGCCAGTTGTCCTTTGTCTTTGATGACTGCTGTGTACACCTTTGTATGACATCTTCAGTTTTTTGGCAATTTCAAGCATCATATAGCCTTCATTCCTCAAAACAATGATTGATTGACGAGTTTCTAGAGAAAGCTGTTTCTTTTTTGCCATTTCTGACCTAATATTGACCTTAAGACATGCCAGTCTATTGCATACTGTGGCAACTCAAAAACAAACACAAAGACAATGTTAAGCTTCAATTAATGAACCAAATAGCTTTCAACTGTGTTTGATATAATGGCATGTGATATTCTAGTACCAAATTAGCAATTTAGCATGATTACTCAAGGATAAGGTGTTGGAGTGATGGCTGCTGGAAATGGGATCTGTCTAGATGTGATAAAAATGGACTTTTTTCAAATAGTGATGGTGCTGTTTTTTACATCAGTAATGTCCTTTGGTGAATTAAAGTACCGATTTCCTTCCGAAACAGCAAAATCTGTACATTATTCCAAACATTTGGCTGCTAATGTGTGTGTGTATATATATATATATATATATATATATATATATATATATATATATATATATATATATATATATATATATATATATATATATATATATATATATATAATATTATTATTATTATTATTATTAGTGCTATCTGCATTCGATGTGCACTTTTGTTATTAGAGTTATAGACTGAATTCAACCATAAACTGTACATAGAATACATACAATCACATGCACATAATCAAACATTTATAGTCTAAATATTATCTACATTCTGAAACACTTTGTATGTATAAATGTAGTTACAGAATGTGTTCAGCTAAGTAGTCTGCTGTATATATACTCTATATCAGTTCTGCTGTGTATATGCTATATTAGCTATTTAATATACATATGATCAGCCGGTAACAGTATATACCTATTTATTGGTATAGCTATATATATATATATATATATATATATATATATATATATATATATATATATATATATATATATATATATATTATGTTTTTTTTTTTTTCTGAGCTAATGACTAATAATGTTGTCTGTTGTAAATCTGCATTTTATTCTCAGAGAGCCTGTCTATTTAAAACCCCAGGACAGATTTCAGTCTGACAGTCTACACTTGTTATATTTAGATTCTTGTGGAGCTTAATACTGGTTTATACTGATCTTTTGCCCCCCTTTGAATAATTCACAGGGGCAGTTTAAGTTCTCTTTCTCTTCTTTCACTGTAAGACATTATTCAAGTGCTTTAGGTAGTTTAAATGTGAGACAGTGATGTAGTTTATTTAGGCTGTATTTTGTATAACAATAATAATAATGGTAATAATAATGAAAAATATTGCTGTATGAACCTATGCTGAACACTTGTTCATCACATCCAACAAGGCAGAGAAATCAACTTTGGGGTAACTTTTTTCACAAGAGTATACATCAGGGGTCGGCAACCTTTTTGATATGGAGTGCCATTTTTTATTTTCCTGTGCCACCAACCCAAACCCCCCCCCCCCCCAAAAAAAACATGCGCATGTATGTGATTTTCCGAAGTTTGAGAGTCCACTTGTGAAAATGTTTCTATTTTGCATTTTTCTATTTTAATTGTTTATTTTTCATTTCAAATTATATAATCAACATAACAGTTTGATTGAAACATTTGTGCAAAACCCACATGTGAAAAATCTTGCATGTGAATTTTCACAGAGCATCTTCTGAAAGTGCTTTAATGACAGAAAACATGTACATTTGTACAAAATGAGTTAACACAGTTAATGTCACAAATTTGCTTATTTGATTACTGATCACATTGTGTGGAATCTTAAATATGTCTTATATAATGTCATACATTTTTCAATATCACACATAGGGGTAATCATAGCACGCAAGCAACAGCGAGAGAGGAGTAGACTATTTTATTTATATGAAGTTTTTCGCACCTGCATTCCAATCTACATCTTGATGTAATCCTTCCTCATGATCACACAGCATGTTTTCATCAGCTGAATGGGAGGCTAAACACTATTAAAGTGTGACGAGACACACGCTGCACATGCAAGCCATTCGCGCATCACAAGCCGATCAACTATTAAGCCCTTTTCGGTGAATCGCTCCTACAAAATCCTAAAACTTTATTTCCAGGTTTAATTTATATTTTGAATAGACTCAGATTTTTAGCCTCACGATGTGAGTTTATGTTTTCTCTTTTAATCGTTTAATGTAATTTTGTGTGTGACCATGGTTAAAGGAGGGTGTACCTGTATGCTGGGTTGGAAATCTCAAGGATTAATATTTGTATTTTTCATATTACATCACGTGTTGTTCTGAAAGCAAAAAAAGCAAATGACACAGAATGTAGGCTGTCATCCGCTCAGCCTGACTGAATTAAAGCGGGTGCGTTTACTCGCGCGATTTACTGTAAGTGAAGCGCTGCCGGCTCGTGATGTGTGGATGGTTTGCACGCGCTGCACGAGTCTGTTGGGTATACTGCAGTCTCATCACATTTAAACTTTTTGTTTAGCCTCCCATTCTGCTCATGAAAACATGCTGCATGATCATGAGGAAGGATTACATCAGGATGTAGATTGGAATGCAGGTGCAAAATGTCATATGAATAAAATAGTCTACTGCTCTCTCGCCGTTGCTGGCGTGCCAGTGATTACCCCACTGCGTGTAAATACTGGCACACATGCCATAGGTTGTTGACCCCTGGTATATATATTCAGTATATAGTAGTTGTATCTATGAAAGTGGAAAAAGCCTTTAGCTTTAATATTCTTAAGGTTACATACTGTAATTAAATCTGCAGTACTAAGATCTCAGAACTAAATCATGAACTGTGACCAGTCAAATGTATCTTATTCTAGATACACTTCCCTGCAGATAGCTGACTTGCAAAGTTGTTGAACCTCCTTTTCTAAATATAAATGTCCATGAAATATATTGTACATTAATAAGGGAAATGGTTTGTACCAGTGCTCTAATAATTTTTTTGATACTGTTATTTCCCAAGGTTGAATCAGTTATTACCCATTTGTGTACATTATCACTAAATCTTCTTGATTATGCTGAAATACACTCACTGAGCACTTAATTAGTAACACTATGGTCCTAATAAAGTGCCCAATGTAGTCTTCTGCTGTTGTAGCCCATCCGCCTCAAGGTTCAACGTGTTGCGCATTCTGAAATGCTATTCTGCTCACTACAGTTGTACAGAGTGGTTATCTGAGTTACCATAGCCTTTCTGTTTGCTCGAAACAGTCTGGCCATTCTCTGTTGACCTCTCTCATCAACAAGGCATTTCTCTCCACAGAATCGCCACTTACTGGACGTTTCTTGCTTTGACACCATTCTGAGTAAACTCTAGAGACTGTTGTGTGTGAAAATCCCAGGAGATCAGCAGTTACAGAAATACTCAAAGTAGCCCGTCTGGCACCAACAATCATACCACGGTCAAAATCACTGAGATCACCCCCCCCCCATTCTGTTGGTTGATATGAACATTAACTGAAGCTTCTGACCCGTATCTGCCTGATTTTATGCATTGCACTGCTGCCACATGATTGGCTGATTAGATAATTGCATGAAGAATTAGGTGTACAGGTGTACCTAATAAAATGCTCAGTGAGTGTTTATGGTTTTCTTTCTAAATCAAGTTCTGAGAATTGGTCTGTTATTGGTGAAGGTTGTCACTTTATACAGTGGCCCTATAAAGTACGTAGACTCTTAATCCACTCTTAAGCTTGTATGAATGTAATTGCACTAGATAACAAAATATCAAACCAAGTACCATTTTCAAACAAATAATGTTACAACTAACCTAAATTTTCTGGGCCATTTTTTGTTACTTTTAATCAACTGGTCACAAGGTCATTTTATTGGGTATATGAAGTCAGAAGTAAAATAAATGCCACTTAGTTTGATATTTTGCTATCTAATGTGATGACATTCGTGCATTTTAAAGTGTGGCTTAAGTGTCCAAATGCTTTTTGGGGCATTGTATTACCTTTTTCCTGATTTTATCCTTGCCACAGTTGCTGTTTGCTTGCTCAACAGGAGCATTAAGGCAATATTTACTGTAAAGCTGCTTTAAAATGGTGTGCATTGTGAAAAGGACAATACAAATAAAACTGACTAGATTTGACTTTTCCAGGTGGCCCTGCGGATTCGCCCTTTGAGCGATGCTGAACTGGAGGAAGGAGCCGCTATAATAGCCCACAAAGTGGATGACCAGGTCAGAGGAGCCAGCTATATCACTTATAGGTGTGTGTGTGTGTGTGTGTGGCACAGAGAGATGGAGAAAATACCTTTTAGTCTAGGTATTCAGCACCCACTCTGTGTCTGTGTGCACACTGTGTATGCACAGAGTTTCTTATACTGTATTTGTTTACACAATCTGTATTGAGTGCATTTTGTGTACTTATACTAGATTTAGTTTGTGTTCTATGAGTGTAGATTGCATTTACATCCATCTGGTGGATCTGTGTTGTTTTCAGTGTGAGGGGCAGGCAGGTGACTCAGCTCTCATCTATAGCCACTTTAAATCAGCCAAGCTCTGAATACAGCATTTCTTCATTAATCCAGTGCTCACATTATACTGAGAGGAATGCTTAAGCTGTTAACTGGTTTGCATATTTTTTTATTTTTTTTAAATGAGACTGTAATGACCAGCAATGTCTAATAATATATCGTTTTTGAAAAGTTAGACAACAGGAATACTGATTTAACAAAGTTGGTGCTCGATTAATCTCTGTTAAAAAAAAAATTGCACACAAAACAAGAACACACTTTTTCGATCTGGCAAGCTCTAATCTGATTTGCTGGCACTCACCGCACTCCTGCGAGTAAAGGTACACAGGATTTATTTATCAGATCTTCCTGGAAACCAAATCATGTTTACAAGGTACTGCACTGATACAATAAGCACTTTTGAGGAAAAACTAATCACTAGATTTGGGTTTGTGGCATCATATTAGCTGTTTTGTTTGAGGCACTTAGAAGCAAGTTAACTATGTATCCACAAGCAGAAATTGTAAATGTAGTGCTGTTTTCTGAGATATTCGGTTATAAATAATCAGTACTTATTACTTTTAGATGGACAGAACATCTGATCACAAAGTCTATACACATTTTTGACATGCTTATCGTTCTGTACAATTGTTCACAGAGACTGGCTTTCCATCTATGATTGTGGCATGCAATATTTTAGATAAATCCGCCCCTAAATGGCACTTAAAAACAAAACAAACTGTGGTTGGTCACTTGAAATCTCAGTCAGATGGTCTCTTCCTGTATTAGTGGCTTGTTTCTGCCAGAACAAGCTGCAATGTATAGGCTTGTTATGCTTTTAAAAGTCTGGCTATGCTTATATACATTTTCTACATGTATGTGCACATTGTGTGCCCTTTTATTGGTGAGGAAGTCCTCCATTCATTTCCTCCTGTCTAATTATAGAACCCCATTTCTAAAAAAACAAAAAGGTTGTCTTAAGATATCTACACTGAAAACCCTAATAAGTTGACTTTACTCAATTGATTAAGCTTGTTCCCTCGATTGAATTAAATAATAGTGTCTTCAAAACTTGTGTAAATAAGTTCACTTAACTATGTGTTCATACAGAATGAACTTAACTATTTAAGTTAAGGTAATTAGATGCAAGTAGACTAAACTCAGATTTGCTATTGAATTATTGTTGTTTCTGCGTTATCATTTTAAAGGGGTCGTGTCATGAGGAATCAAATTTTTCTTGATATTTTGACATGTAAGATGTCATTCTACTATAAAAACATACTGTACATTTTTAGAACTCAAAACTTAATCCCCAATGCACTAAAAGCATTTATTGAAACCAAGCTGCTAAAATGCCTCGTTCTCTACTTCCGCGACTTCCCTACATCACTAGGAAGCTCATTCATTCATGACCGCCACTACAGCAACAACATCAATACCTACTTCACATCATCGTGCCCTTGGCCTCGCCCACTGGTGCTCCATTCATACACAAAGAGAGAGAGCAGGACAAACAGGCTTAGTGTGGCCTACTAACTATTCCTGAATACCAAATGGGACCCATCTGGACTATTTTAAATTATTTATGTATATAAACATGCTCTACACAGACGTCTTTGACCGTTGTCATGTGTCTTGGGCCGCTTTTAAAAGAAGCGGTATCAAGTTATAACTTTGAAAAAAAGACACCATCATCATCAGCTGCTGTGCCTCTTGATGTTTTGTGCACTAACACATCTTGGATGCCTTCTTGTACCCATCTGCAGTCATTTTAATTGTTGGTGAATGTAAACATGCACTAGATGAACGTCTTTGATGCGTTTGCGGCGATGTGTGCTTAAGTGCATGACGATACTGTACAGTATGTTTGTGCACGTCTTGTTTTAACGTGCTTTGGACTATGTATGTGAGTTGTTTCGGCTCATATCAGTGTGGATTTCTTGTGAACCAGTTATAATACAATTCAAGCTGTGCAAAGGAACTGTTATTGAAGGACGGGGCAATTAAAAACACTTGGACCCGATCGTAAAACCATAAGTAAACAGTTTCATTCATGAATATTTCAAATGTCATGATGACTGTTTGATCGTTTATGGTGCTGAGTGTTAACAGTTGTGCTTGAGATGAACAGATTAATATAATTGGATACAATGTGTTGGATGTGTGTTATGTGTAAAGCATGAAATGTATTTTATAATGATGTGGAGCTTGGTTATTCTCTTCCAATTGAGTTTCAAATATGGCTGTATTTGAGGGGCTGCATGATGTTAGCCAATCAGAACAGCGGGCGTTTACGTTATATTTTTAAGGAGGCGCTTAAGCCAAAACTGAGCGTTTCAGACAGCAGTCCAAAGACATGGTGCAAAATGATAATTGATTACTAATTTATGCAAAAAAAATAAAATACATTTCTTTATTTTTTTATGTTTTGGTGCAAAAAAAAAACAAAAAAAAAACAAATTGCTAACATTATCAGCGGAGCTCAGGGAAGATAATGCAGTTATTTAGAAAGAGAGAAAATAAAAGTATTTCATGAACCCTTTAATTGAACTGACTCAAATTTAGATCATACAATAACACAGCTCAAATATAGAAGATTATAACTGATTCTAGGTGAATCATAAAATATTTGATTATAAATATTGACATTCCCCTCAGAAATGCATATATGCCTGTACTTTAGTTTCACATGCATGAGATGAATTTTGATAGAGTTAACTAGAGCCTGACCGATATGGGATTTTTGAGACCAAAACCGATTTTAGAGGGGGGAAATTCACAGATTACCGATGTGGTGGCTAATATAGTTAATTTTTGAGCTGGAATGAAAACAAACCTTTTCTATGTGGATTTTTCACCGATTTTGCACTGATATGACTTTGCAAAGGTACTCAGAAGGCTGCTTTCTTAAACAAATATTTTTATCAAAGAATATTTGACATTATTATTATTATAATATATTGTCAACCAGTTCTAGAAATGAACATTGAGAAAATTATTATAGCTAAATAAAAATCAGTACTGTATGTTTAGTAACAGTCAATGGCTGACCATTTAAATAAACAATAAATTCAAATAAAATAAATAGCTAAATAAACATCAGTACTGTTTAGTATCAGTCAAATGCTGACTATTTCAATACTGCCAGTCAATTAGGGGCAGGTTGTAAAACAAGAAGCATTTACACCTGCCGAGTCAAGATAAACAGCGGCAGCGGTGTTACACTTTATTCTGCTAGAACTGTTACACTAGTTCAGGGGAAACTTTCAACGGTGGAAAACCAGACATTTAAATATTACATTTTATAAATGCAATGACTGGAATTGTTCGGAAGGGGGTACCAAACTGCGAATCCTGAACAAAACAGTTTGGTGAATACATGTTTACACATTAGCTTCCACTCACCTGACAAGGTATGAAAGTAGCTGTGAGGTTAGCTAGTTAGCTATAAGCTCATTGTCATGGAGAGTAAAAGATGGACTTCATTTGCTTTCCAGCATTGCGTCTCACCAACTAGGTAACAATGTAGCGTGAAATCAACACTCAACAGATGCAATCCACCACCGCACCGTTGTCTGCTGAGCTGCAAAAAGATGCTCTGATGCTTACCTTTCAATCTGCTACATTACTGACTGCACTGACAAACTATAGCTGGCTAACCTAAACAGATGTGATAAACATGATTGACATGGTTGTCAGGGACAGGGTTAATGTTATATTAGTTATATTGAAAAGGGAAAATGATGGGGTCATTGTTTAATAACTTTCCAGTATGTATTTCACAAACTAGTTAGCACCTTACCGTGAAGACGCCACTTAACTCTGCACTGTCTGCAGAACCACCATCACCAGAACCACCGTTAGCTCAGCTCTGTAAACAATGGAGTCAGAGCGCACTCTGCTGGACAAACTATGTTATGACACCAACTCTAAATCACCCCAAGTATTGTTTTCTGCATTATATGTTCTGAAAAAAACATTTTCATATCTGTGCATATCGGAAAAAAATATATACGCAGATACCGATATATCTGTGAAAGGCTAATATCGGCTGATAATATCGGCACGAGTTAACAGGGTCCAATATGACCAAAGAAAACCCAGATCACTCGAATAGTGACACACGAAACAACTATTTCCAAAACTAATAATACAAAAGAGCTAAAACCTCTATGAAGTCTTAATAACAACTATTTAAATACCTCCATAAGTTCCCTTTGACCAAGGAAATATAATTAAATAATTCCAGCGCTATCAATCGTTTGAGTTAGTAACACTTAAAATCTTAATTCTATGGATTTTTAAGATAAATTAGTTTGAGCATAGCTATTTGATTTGTGAGCCCAAAACTTGACATTTCAAGTGATGTTTAATTAAGAAAACTTGATTTTTCCATTAATGACAACATTAGGGTTTACAGTTGATGAAAATAATGTTAACCACAGGCTAGTTGAACTGTCTCCAGGGCTCTCAGAATCAGAATCAGCTTTATTGCCAAGTATGATTACACATACAAGGAATTTGTCTTGGTGACAGGAGCTTCCAGTGCACAACAATAAAATACAGCAACAAGACAGAGATAATAATAATAATAATAATAATAATAATAATAATAACAAAATTGAAGAAAAAAAAATTTGAATAGAAAATAAAGTATATATGGAATACACAATAAGACAAATATATGTATATATATATATATATATATATATATATATATATATATATATATATATATATATATATATATATATATATATAATATAGTGCAAATACAAATCTGTTATAAACAGTGCCACAGAATGTAATGGCTGAAGAGGTAGCTGGGGTCAGAGTGCAGGGTCAGCCATGATATGGCGCCCCTGGAGCACATTGGGTCAAGGGCCTTGCTCAAGGGCCCAACAGTGGCATCTTGGCGATGCTGGGGCTTAAACCCCCGACCTTCTAGTCAGTAACTCAGAGCCTCAGCCGCTGAGCCACCACTACCCCTGAGATGGATAGCCTGAGGGAAAAACTGTTCCTGTGCCTGACGGTTCTGGTGCTCAGAGCTCATTGGCTGTAATACCCATGCTAACCTAGTGTTAGTGGTAAATAGGTCCTGTGAATGTGGAATGAGGAGGGTGCGGTCTGCTATTTTATCTCAAGGGTCTGAGTCACAAGACAGTTAAATACTCAGAGACTTCAGCACGGTGGGACATTACTTCATTTACCTGCTTCTGCAACTGCAGGCAATCATTATAATTATTTACCCAATTTAAATAATAGCTTAGACTCATTGTAATCATGCTTTTAGATGTTGGGCAGGTTGACATTGATGTTAATTTAATGTGCATTTATTACATAACTATATAACAGTGCTATGTGCATTTATATGTGACATAATTTTATTTATTACATTATATGTGTTCCGATTTAGAAGTTGACCAAAAATAGCAAAGATCATAGAGTCTCTAAACATTGTCATTCAAAAATACTGATGAAATCTAAACTGATAAAATGATATAAAACAGATTTTTTTGCAATCCATGTTTTACTTTATCCTAACAAATGGAAGCTCATAAGTTACTGAGTTGGAACTTTAATTAGATTGCTAACATTTTAATATAAAGGCTACTTTTCTGTATTGAATTAAATATTAACTACATACATTCATTTAAATTTGACATTTCTCTCACTTTATCTGCCATCTTGGATGGATTGAAGAATCAAAACACAGTTTGTCATCTGTATTTACCCACCATTTAGTATATTAGGAAATAAGTTTTTTAAACAACAGATGCCACACACTCCATTACTGCATTTTAGCTCAAAACTGTCTTCCTTTGTGATTACTGGTATTCAGTTAGATACTACTTTGAATTATTGAAAGGCTAATAGTGACTTAAGGCTTGCTGATGGTCAGGTGAGGTGTCCATGTTTATATTCAAGCACTTGGACTTAACAATACAAATGATTATGCAAGGCTGATGGGATTAGTAGAATACACAGAATGGTTTAGATGTTGTGTATTATGTTTGTGCAGTCATCCTCATGCATGGGGAAAGATAGAACAAGACAAACAGTACCAACATACAATGATGAGGTTGTGTAATGTAGAAAAAACAAAACACACACACACACACACACTAAAACATGCACACCAATCACTCACGCTCATTGATCAATACAATTCTCAACAGGCACACAATGATTAAGGGTGACCGGGGCTAGTTGTCACAGAGGGAAGTTGACACAAGGGCTGTATCTCAGTAGCTATGAGGTTTAGGCTCAAAAGTACAATTACACAAATCCATGTTTTTTGGTAGCAGTGGTTTTGAATGATGGTTTAAATACAGAGTTCAAAACTGTCTCAAATTAGAATGATTTTATAAATTATATCCTCCAAACAAAACTCACAAAAAGACTGGGGCAGGTTGTCTTTTGTTTTAAATTGTATAAATGGTATACATTTATAAATTACAATATCTGCTGGACAGAACTATATATATATATATATATATATATATATATATATATATATATATATATATATATATATATATATATATATATATAATATTATTATTATTATGTTACTTTCTACATTTTTGCTGTTTCTTGAAATGTCTCCTCCCTTGGTGATTGTTGCTTGCTCTGATAATCTTTGCAGAACTTCCCATAGGAATGAATGGGGGGAAAAAACAGCATGGTTTTTGGCAAATATTCTTATAAACAGAACTGATCATATTTTTATGTGGGCTGGAATGAAGAGTGACGTTTAAAGCATATTATCGGACGTTTTGTGTAAAATAAATTGTGAAATTGCACAGTAATTTGATTGAAAACTGTGGAGACTGTGAATCAGAATTGAGACAAATGATATCACAGTCATTTGAAAAGAGAACAGGGTCGTTTGATGGCAATTACACACTAGATAACATTATCTTTAACGAACAGAACTGCTCATAACATCTCATAACACACTCACTAAGATACTGTGAATGCTTTAATTACTATCGCCTTTACTAAGACTTGAATCAGTGCATGTATGAATTAACGTTTTAATTTACCTTGGAGCAAATGTAGGTGTCCTTGCTAATGTTGCTTGTTCATTTGGGAATGAGAGCAGACACAGTTTAATCCATAGTATGCTCTTCTCAAGATTTATTTAAAGATTAAAAAAAAAAAAAAAACTGTGTATCTCGTGTCACTACTACAACTTAATCTGCAACAATTTCTTTTTTTTTTTTTTTTTTTTACATTTTGTGGATTATTTCTATAAAATTCCGCTTAAAACTACTCAAACACACATTACTCCCATAGACTGTCTTTGGAAAATAGCAAACTCTTGTCAGAGAAATGGCGGACGTCAACAGTTGCTAAGATAGGGTTGATGAGAAATGCTTTTAAAGCATGGCTTGGCGAAGAGTCAGTTATCTCGTAAATGTAAAAATCTTAATGGTCCTTAAATAGGCTGCATTTTCTATTTGCAAAATATAATTTCAAGTCAAGTCATTTTTATTTGTATAGCGCCTTTCACAACACACATAATTTCAAAACAGCTTTACAGAAAATCATGCATTAACAGAAAATGAAATTGTAATATCTATAATGTCTTAGAGTCATCATTGTGTAGTTTGATTTAATACGATTATGAACTGTGTATAAAAATAAGTAATTAAATAATAATTGTATTTAGAACCCCAGTGAGTAAGCCGAAGGCAACTGTGGCAAGGAACACAAAACTCCATAAGATGTTGGTTAATGGAGAAAAATAACCTTGGGAGAAACCAAGCTCACTGTGGGGGCCAGTTCCCCTCTGGCTAACATCATGGATATAATGCCAATATTAGTTATTTATGTGCAATGCAAGTTAAGTTTTAAAATGATTAAACTAAGTAAGTGTTAAGGGCCAGTGTTTAAACAAAGATTTTGTAAGAACTGTAAAATGAATGACTAATGTCTTTGAAGTTCATCCTGGATTAACTGTAGAAGTTCAAGCAGATGCATTGTCCTTTGATAGCTGTCTGATGAAGGCTTTTGTTGGCAATTTATTGGTAGTCTATGTATTCCATTTTAAGAGTGTATTCCATCATTAGACCGAAGTGATGCAGGCCGAGATCAGTGAGGTGCTTCGCAGTTCAACCGGCCGGTAATTTCGGTGATGTCTATCCTAAGTCCAAGGTTCAGGCAATGGCATCTGAAGTATCCCATGTCTTCTGATTTTAAATTAAAACAAGACCAGGGCATTTTCTTGACAGGTGTCATTATAATCATACAAACAAACCTACCCTGAGAAATATTCGCTGTAGTGAAAAGTGTGACAACTAGTCCCGGTCTCCCCAATTTCATTAAGCAAACAAATGACCAAATCTTGCTAGTGCAGATGCACTAAAGAAAGCTTTGACAACCCCCCACCCAATCATGCATAATTAGCCAGATTTGCTGAACCAACCATACTAAACACCTTCTTATCTGTTTGTGGCCAACACACCATATGGCAGCGGGTAGGCTGAGACATGTTTTTTTTTTTTTTTTTGTGGTGCGATGTCGCTGGTGTTTTTCTCCCCCTGATGGAAGACACTAATGGACAAGTAAACTTTAAGAGGATAAGCTCACCAAGAAGGGTTTTAGATGGCTTAGACAGCAGCCACCTGCTCTTCTGTACCTCCAGCCACCTGATGGCTGTAGGATCATGCCAGCTTTGGCGTAGCATTGTCGCAACATTGGTCAACATGTCCTTCAAAGCTACATCTAATAGCTAGAATATTTTCAAATGAATTAAATTGCTAATAAATGGAGGAATGGTTTCTTTCACTTGCCAAACATAACACAAATTAGAGCTTGATTTAATTTTGTCTGGGTTGCTTTTGCAAATCCTTTGCTAATTCTCTGTTTTGAGGTAGTGATAGCCTTGGACATGGTGGTATTTATTAACCTCTCCACATTAGCATGTGTCCTGTTAACTTGTTTACCAAGACTAATACACCAGGACCTCATAGCCCTTCTCCTTAAAGGGATAGTTTACCCAAATCCCAATTTAAGGCTGAGTAAATGGCAATTATCATATTTGAGTGAACTAAACCTTTAAGATAAGGTGCTTGTGATGGCTCGCATGTGCGACCAGATGTATACTGATTGGTTTGTGCGTGCACAAAGACTCATATACACTCACTGAGCACTTTATTAGGAACACTATGGTCATAATAAAGTTCCCGACATGGTCTTCTGCTTTTGTAGCCAATCCGTCTCAAGGTTCGACATGTTGTGCATTCTGAGATGCTATTCTGCACTCTACAATTGTACAGAGTGGTTATCTGAGTTACCGTAGCCTTTCTGTCACCTCAAACCGGTCTGGCCATTCTCCGTTAACCTCCCTCATCAACAAGGCAATGTTTCTTATTTTTGGCACAATTCTGAGTAAACTCTAGAGACTAGTGTGTGTGAAACTCCCAGAAGATCGGCAGTTACAGAAATACTTAAACCAGCCCGTCTGGCATCAACAATCATGCCACGGTTGAAATCACTGAGATCACATCTTTTCCCTTATTCTGATAGTTGATGTGAACATTAATTGAAGCTCCTGACCCGTATCTGCATGATTTTATGCATTGCAATATTGCCACACGATTGGCTGATTAGATAATTGCATGAATAAGTACAATGGTGGCCAAAAGTTTGGAATAATGTACAGATTTTGCTGTTTTAGAAGGAAATTGGTACTTTATTCACCATTGTGGCATTCAGCTGATAACAAAGTATAATCAGGACATTACTGATGTAAAAATCTAGACAGGTCTCATTTCCAGAAGCCATCAATCCAATACCTTATCGTTGAGTTATCATGCTAAATTGGTACTAGAAAATCATTTGCCATTATATCAAACACAGTTCAAAGCTATTTGGTTCATTAAATGAAGCTTAACATTGTCTTTGTGTTTGTTTTTGAGTTGCCACAGTATGCAATAGACTGGCTTGTCTTAAGGTCAATATTAGGTCAAAAATGGCAAAAAAGAAACAGCTTTCTCTAGAAAATAAAGGCTATACAATGCTTGAAATTGCCAAAAAACTGAATATTTCATACAAAGGTGTACACTACAGTCTTCAAAGGCAAAGGGCAACTGGCTCTAACAAGGACAGAAAGAGATGTGGAAGGCCAGATGTACAACTAAACAAGAGGATAAGTACATCAGAGTCTTTAGTTTGAGAAATAGACGCCTCACATGTCCTCAGCTGACGGCTTCATTGAATTCTACCCGCTCAACACCAGTTTCATGTACAGCAGTAAAGAGAAGACTCAGGGGTGCAGGCCTTATGGGAAGAATTGCAAAGAAAAATACACTTTTGAAACAGAAAAACAAAAAGAAAAGGTTCGAGTGGGCAAAGAAATACAGACATTGGACAACAGATAACTGGAAAAGTGTTATAGATCTTAACCCCATTGAGCTTTTGTGGGATCAGCTAGACTGTAAGGTGTGTGAGAAAGTGCCCGACAAGACAGCCACATCTATGGCAAGTGCTACAGGAAGCATGGGGTGAAATGTCACCTGAGTATCTGGACAAACTGACAGCTAGAATACCAAGGATCTGCAAAGCTGTCATTGCTTCACGTGGAGGATTTTTTGATGAGAACTATTTGAAGTAGTTTAAGAAGTTTTTTTTCAAATTGTAATAGTAGTTTTTCACGTTATTAATGTCCTGACTATACACTGTGATCAGTTTAATGCCACTTTGGTGAATAAAAGTACCAATTTCTTTCCATAAGAGCAAAATCTGTACATTATTCCAAACTTTTGGCCACCAGTGTAGGTGTACAGGTGTTCCTAATAAAGTGCTCAGTGAGTGTATGCATAAGCATACACTCTGGAGGCTAACAGTGCAGTAACCTGTCCTTACCCGTGTGTCATTATACATTGATGATACATATCAATGAAGCAACTCGGCACCTCACCTGTCTACAGCAAGTTGCTTTCGAGAGTTCAACACAACTATAGCATTCCACACAGGTGTCACACAAGTTTTTATTAAAACTTGGATGCATTTACTATAATGTCATCACATTCATCTATGTTTATCATAGCATCCCTCCACTAAACCTCAGATAAACATTTACGTCCGCCGGTGACAAGAGCCATAACTCTCCTATAATCACATAAGCTCATTAAGGAGCATAAGCGATTAAAGCTTTGTTGTTTCTGCTGTGTTATCTAGAAAATAGTTTTTATTT
This sequence comes from Myxocyprinus asiaticus, assembly GCF_019703515.2. Taxonomy (NCBI): domain Eukaryota; kingdom Metazoa; phylum Chordata; class Actinopteri; order Cypriniformes; family Catostomidae; genus Myxocyprinus; species Myxocyprinus asiaticus. Next base: position 36,824,147 of record NC_059375.1, read on the forward strand.
TTTGGTAGTTAGACCAATGACAAAGGTGATTTTTTGTGATTAACATTTTTATTGATTTTTCAAAGCAAAGAAAAACAAAACATATATACAATGAATCAACATTAACTCCCACTACTACCCCTCCCCAATCAAGAACCCCACCCAACCCCAAACGAACATCCCAGTGGTCTTACATAAGTACACACATATACAGAGAATAAAAATAATAATAATAATAATATATATATATATATATATATATATATATATATATATATATATATATATATATATATATATATATATATACATAGACAAAGGTGATTTTAACATTAAGCATTATCTCGACTTTTGTAACCTTTATCAAAAACAGTTGGAAATTGCAAAAGGAGCCTTCGAGGCAGCCTTTGAGTAGTGTATTTTGAGTAAATTTAAGTAAACATCCTAGTTATTATGCTTCCTGCCACCACCACCCATTTAAGTATTACGAGATTTGATTTAACTAACTTTCAATGTCAAGGAAAATATTAACATAAATTTTACATAACATCCATCATCGCAATAGGAAAATCACAGTTGCGAACCATAGAAGAAAGATAAATAATGTGATTTTGAACATACATTTTTATGGTTTGTCCTATAAGTTAAAAAGACAACCAGTATGGTTGGTCTCTATATGGGAATAAAAGTCGTACCTTTTTGTATGAGCCAAGTCATATGAAATGTCACAATTTTGCCATTTTGTATGCATTATTATGAGTTGCCATGAGACTATGTTGTCTTTAAAGAGATAGTTCACCACCCACAAAATAAAAATAAAAATATTAATAATAATAATTACTCACCCTCATGCCATCCCAGATGTGTATGACTTTCTTTCTTCTGCTGAACACAAACAAAGATTTTTATAGGAATAGTTCAGCTCTGTAGGTCCTTACAATGCAAGTGAATGGGTACCAAAATTTTGAAGCTCCAAAAAGACATAAAGACAGCATAAAAGTAACCCATGCAACTCCAGTGGTTTAATCCATATCTTCAGAAGCTAGGTGTGGATGAGAAACAGATAAATATTTAAGTACTTCTTTACTATAAATCTCTACTCTCACTTTCACATTCTTCTTTTGTTTTTGGCGAATTGCATTCTCCATGAATATCGCCTACTGGGCAGGGAGGAGAATTTATGGTAAAAACTGACTTAAATATTGATCTGTTTCTCACCCACACTTATCATATCACTTCTGGAAAAAAAAAATTAAAATATTTAACCACTAGTCTTATGGATTACTTTTATACTGCCTTTATACAGTTTGCATTTTGGAGCTTCAAAATTTTGCTTATCAGTGCATTTCTTTTTACAAGACGGTCTCTCCTAAACTTTTTTGCCTCCTAACACTTACATGTGATAAGTGACTTAGGGGCAGATCACACTAAACATGTTTTGCATCCATCTGCACTGTTTTTAAATTGTTTTTCTATGTAAACATGTACTAGATGGACGTCTTTGATCGTTGTGCCATGTCTTGCTGTTTTTGTTTTTTTTAGCGTCTCATGCAGGAGTGTCATATTTTTAAGATGTTGTGTAAAATTGAATCAACTTACACTTTTAAAACGCATTTTGATACACCTGCATTCTATTCCACTCGATGCACTGTGTCTAGCTTCATTTAACGCAAGAACACATTCGGTCTGAACAGCCCCTTGCAGTGCATTCAGGGAATACATTTATCAGTATGTGCGTTCTATGGGAATCAAACCCATGAATGTTGCTAGCTCCTTGCTACCAGTTGAGCTTGATGAATTGCTTGAGAAAAAAAATGAATTAATAAATAAGTTCTGTATTGCTTTCAAACACTGATGTGTGAAAAGGTATCACAGTAATCATACATTCTGTAAATAGACAGAACTTGTGTAGCAGGATATGTTGCAGGAAGTAAGAAAACCACTGTGGTCATAATAACACACTGTGTTTGTCCCTGGTGACATATTGGCAGTGAATGAGATTTGGATGTAGTGAGGGATGTGTCTCCTGTTGCTTTTAAAGGCTGTTAACTATCCTCCTCAGCAGGGCCGCTGTTTTCCCCCTCTCTCCCACAAATAGTGGGCTGTACCCTGTCGCCATGACGACTCACAGACAAGGTCAGGGCCATTGTTTGGTTTCCTTTTCTCGTTCTGCTTAATGAGAGAGTATGAGTGATGATGGACTTGAAGGCCATGGGGTCTTCTTAGTTTCTTATGGATGTTCACTTACCAAAAATATGTATATAAAGAAAAAACAGTTAGCTACACCAAGTATTTTCATCATAGTCAGAACAATGATGTTGTTTCCGTTCATTAAAGGAATGTTCAAGACTCAAAATTATTTAAGCTCAATCGTCAGCATTTGTGACATAATGTTGATTACCACAAAATGTATTTCGATTCGTCCCTTGTTTGTTAAAGTAGAAAATGAAGCAAAAATCATGGATAAAGTAAAAGACACTTGGACATGAACGTGAATGTGAATGGGATCAATCAACATTAATATACAGAATTTTTCAAGAGTATAGCCAAAAGATGTAAACATTATATGTGTTATTCTGCTTTGCCAGGAAGGACGGTCTATAGGTATATGTCAGGTTTTTCTCCTGCTTTTGACCTTATGAATAATTTAATAGTTATATCAAATTGCAAAAAAATTGTTTACTCAACTTAAGCTTAATGTTTTACTATTTTTACTAGTTTTAATTAAGTTACCGTTACTCTCTAAACCCTAAAGTTGTCACTAATTAAACATTTAAATGGTCCTAATTAAACAGTACTTGAAATGTCAAATTTTGGAATCGTAACTCAAATATATTCATTCTTTAAACTTTGGCTTCGAGTACTACTAACTCAAAATCATCAAGTACAAAATTGTGGCAGTGTGGTATACCAAAAAAGCCCTTGCGCTTGAATAAATTATGTATGTGCGATCAAAACAAGGGAATAATTGTTATTTAAAAATGTATATAGTTTTAATTCGTATGACTATTGTTGTTGTTTTGTTGTAGCTGGTTGATAGTTGTGATTTGTGTGAAGTCACCATGAGGTTGATAACTGTTACCTCTGGTGAACTTGGAGCCTGTTAAATTTGTACTTTACAAAAGTGCAGATTTATATGCACTAAGAAGTACTGAGGAGGATCCAGTGATGCCATATGGCTAACCAAGAGTCCAGTCATAATTTCCCTTATACTGTATAAGACGTGCTATAACTCAATTTAAATAATTAAATAAAAACAGTCATACTTTAATCACAGATGAGTTAAGTTTACTTGTAACTAGTTAACATTACTTAGTTCACTTAGTTCAGTTTACTTGAGCCAAATACACTGCCTGGCCCCCAAAAAAGTCGGTAAGTAAGGTCAACTAATCAGATTTTACAGTATAGCAATTTTGTTAATATAAATAATGTATTTTTAATAATAATAATAAATATAATTTTGAAACTGACAATTGGTGTAATAGCCACTTTGCAATTAGCCAATCTGGCACAGTTAACATAATCTTAAAATGGCAGCTTGGCCGATATTTTGGTCTATCACTTCTCCTTTTTACTAAACAAAGCTTAACAACATGCACATGAGCTTATTGTTAACAAATGTATTTCCTGACCAATTGTATCAAGCGATGCCTTGAAAAAGTCAGCTGACAGTATGAAAGTACACGCAATAGGATGCATCTCTTATGGGTACTAGCACAACCATTCTCTGAAACAGGTGGTTTGGGCTCCGGACCCCCTACAAAGAAAAGAATGAAAGAGAGAAAAAAGTGAGTAAAAGAATAAACCTCAAAGTTTCCCTTTAAAGACCTTGGCGGGTAAACAAAGGCCTGCATTCATCCGAGCTCAGGTCGTACCTGATAACATGGGAAATTTCCTCCATTGTGCGCTACAAAGCTGCCACTTTGGCCCTTCTGTATTCGGTTTCTGCTGTTTTTCTCGGTAAGGTGATTCAAATTGCTCTCACCTTGAGTCCTGTAACAGAGAGAGTAAATTAGCAGAAAGAGCCCTCTCGTGGCATCGGGTCTTGCCACCCCACCTCTCCAGACTAGATCAAAGATATTCATCTCTGGTATATGATTATGGGCTTTCAAAGCGTTTGCCGCTCCCTAGGCCCTCTCTCAAGGTTTGCACTCAACAGCCTGGCTGTTGTTTTCTAGTCTTATTTTGGTAGGTGAATAGTAACTTTAGGGCCAGTGCAGGCTGAGGGAAGCATCTCACAAAGTAGTGTTTGGTGTCTTTTACGGCGGACTGTTTGAATAGGCTCAGGGCTGGGCCGAGAAATCGTTCTCCAAACAAAACCAGCCTTCAACAGACAAGATTTAGCACAGTGCCACTGGGGAAAATGCCAACTGTTCAACTCTTTTACAGGTTGACTCTCTGCATTTGTGTTTTATGGTGTACGCACCCTGGCCTGCACTGTAAATGTCCATCACTGGAATACAGCAGCACTGTCCATGTAAAAGAGAGCCATTACAGCCAACATAGTTGTTTTCCACTCTCAGATTTTTATTAAGACTCTTACCTCTGTCTGTACAAAGACTTTTTTTTTTTTTTTTTTTTATAATGCTCTTCCCTCAAATAAACAATATGAATTGGAGTTGGTTTTAAGCAAGTTATAATGTCAATTAAATGAGTAAATTCTCAGTAAATCAGCTTTCTCAAGCAACTCAGACTCAGAGTCCAGAACCTAGTGAACTGCCTACATAGGCAGCATTTTAAGGAATCATAGGTTCCTAGCTGATGTGAAGAATGTGAAGAAAATACTCTTAAAGCGATAGTTGATAGCCATCAATGAAAATGATGTCATCATTTACTCACCCTCATGTTGTTCCAAACCTGTATGACTTACTTTAGGCAGTAGGTGATAGGCAGTAGGGCTGTCAACAGGGCTGAGAATCAAAATTCAAATTTATCACAAATATATTACCAAAATTTGAATTATATTCAAATATTAAACATATTATTTCAGATAAGGGGGAAAGATAAAAGACATCTGATTTTGTAAATCGACGTTGTCTCCAACATGCATAAGAGGGCGCAACAAATGAATAGAAATATAAAGGCATTTTAGAGCTCCTTGATATAAACAAATCAGCACCGTGTTATAACTATTGTTTATTGCAAAGAACATATCTGGCTTTTAGCAAATGTGCATAAAATGATAGTCAAAAGATTTAGCCTGTTTATATTTTCAACTATTAAGTTAAAAATGTAAAATGAGAAAAGAAACACTTTAGTAGATGGGTCTCTGTTAACTTTGTGTTGCACAGTAGCCTATACCGGTGCCATAATACTACCACAGACTCAAGCTTATAAACCAGCAGTACCACATTGTTTTTCATTAAATACAGTAGTATATACGTACCTAATGCTTATTCAGCGAGACGCTGATAAGAGAGCAAGGCAAAGTCAAGACACAACCGCCAAAGATCTCCACCTCTGGGGGCCGTTCACTCCAACGCGTCTGTTATTTTCTATGTAAGCATGAGCTAGACGGGCGTCTTTGACCGTTGCTTCATGTCTCGCTGTATTTTTCACCTTCTCGTGCAGTAACGACGCATTTCTTTTGACCCTGTGTCAATTTTAAAGTAAACTCCACTTTTAAAACACGTCTCGAGACACCCACGTTTTGTTTTATTCATTGCACTGTGCCTGATTTAGCCCAAGGATGTTAGTCATTATCAGGGCTTGGCACACATCCAAAATTTGAATTCTCATTTTGGCATTTGAATGTGCATTTTTATCCTAAATTCGAAGAATATTCAAATTTTTATTTGACAGACTTATTAGGCAGAATGTCATCTTCAGTCACTTTTCACTTTTCATTTAATCATTTTTCCATAAATTGAAAGTGAATGGGCACTGATACTGAACATTCTGCTTAAAATCTTTTGTGTTCCACTGCAAGAAAGAAAGTAACACAAGTTTTCATTTTTGGGTGACCAATCCATTTATGATACCTTAATTTGGCCGACTAACAACAAACATGGCAGACAAAGTTCTAATTAATTTAAAACCATAAAGTATTGATAAAAAAATTGTTCAGTCTAATTAAAAAAATACTTACTTTATCCAATATTTGAGTGTTCTATGCATTTTTATGGTTATTAGAGTATAACATTGTTAGCTTAGCAACATGCTAACACCAAATTCTTACTAAAATCAATTATGAGTCAAGTCTCCCATGTGCTTTATGTGAGAAGGGCACACAGAGTTACTGCCTATGTAGAGCGTTTCAGATTGGTTTCTTCTGAGATTCCATTTCAGTTAGGATGCTTACTATGTAGGCAGTAGACAGCAACACAGCTCACTAGGTTTTGGAACAGAGCCTTCATTACTTGCTTCTACGTGAACCATGAAAAATCTAAAGTAGTGAGCCAACTTCTGTTGCAGGCTTGACACTAAAAAGTGTGTTAAAAAGATGCAACTGTTTACATCACAAGCTTTAGCAGTTGAGTGGGTGTATAATACAGCCACACTAATTGACTGTCTGACATTAAAAAGCTCTACTGACAAGACGTGGAGCTTCTTTAAGTGGATCAAATACTTCTACTGTATACTCATGTATACAGACCTGGCCTATTCTGGACATATCACCTGATCTCTCTCTCTCGCTTGCTCTCTCTCTCTCCCCTCTTAATCAGTCTTTGAGGTTGAAGAGGAATTCAGAGTGCTGAAGAGTTCTCAAACTGCCTGTTAGACCTTCTCATGTCTTGACTGCCTCTTGTAGAGCTTACTGATTCATGAAACCAGAGTTTAACATGTGGATTTCGACTAATGTAGAATAAACAAAAATCAGAATTGACTGATTTATTGACATATAAAATTTCACAACTAGTACTGATATCAGATCTTCAAGCACAGCAGTACAATTCCTCTTGAAAGGAGTGGTGGTGGCATAGTGGACTAAAGCACTGAACAGGTAAGCAGAAGGTTGTTGGTTCAATCCCCACAGCCACCACCATTGTGTCCATGAGCAAGGCACTTAACTCCAGGTTGCTCCAGGGGGATTGTCCCTGTAATAAGGGCACAATAAGGGTAAGTCGCTTTGGATAAAAGCGTCTGCCAAATGCATAAATGTAAATGTTGAAATATCTGATTTGAAACCATTCTGCATCAGATGGTTGCATCAATTTTCATATTTAGTGTGAACAGTGCAGACATTAAATTTGCATACCGTAGTGTACAATCTAAGTCAAACCTAGTCACTTGCAAAAATGGAGTGTTATTTCTGTGCCACTAGCATCAACAAACGGTTTTGCAAAAATAATAACTAGAGTTGGGAACCAAGAATCAGTTCTTGTTCATGACTGGTTCCATTTTGTTTTGATTTTTATTCCGTAACTGTATGATTTTCATGACTTTTGATTCTGTTAACGGTTCCCAAACATGCAATTTTCTGCCAATGAGGACAGAACACTGTACTAAAACACTCTGACAGTGTTTCCTGCAGCTCCCCATTAATGAATCTACAGCATGAAATACACAGCGCAACCAGAGTAGTCTGATTACTGAACAAATGGTTCTTCTGAATCTATAGCTCACAACATACAGCGCTACCAGAATAGGCAATTCCCAAACAAATTGCTCTTATGAGCTGGTTCTTTTGAATCTATAGCATGCAACATACAGTGCTACCAGAATAGGAGATTCCCAAACAGATGTCTCTTTGTAGTGAATCAAAAACATACAGTGTGACCAGTTGGCTATAGTGCTGTTCCTGAACATATTATTTTTATGAGCTGGCTCTTTTTAGCGAATCAAAACACTTATACATTACTGGTGCAAAAGTTACGACTTTAACCATGTCCAACTCAAAATGAAAAAAAAAAAAGACGGTTACTGTGTTAGTTAATGTTGTACTTAAGGCTTGTGAGACTTCAATCAGGCAGTGCAGTTGTTGATTGGTTGTTTATATTGTGTAGTTAAATATACAGCACATGAGTAACTAATGGAATTTTATTACAGAATATGAAATATGTTATCATATTTATTTAGATTTGTATTTAATATGTAATTAGCATAAATTATTGTATTGCATTTATGCCTCTAAAAAGTATTTTACAAGTCTTTTTTTATTTTTTTTTACACAAATTGTATTAAATGTAGGCTATTTATTAAATCTCCTCTCTCAAAATCGTACACCATTTCATTATTTGGCAACAGACTGCTAAAGCAGTAAATGCAAGATGAATTGCATTTCTTATTTCCAAATAATTGTTCCTCAAAAGTACTAAAAGAATCGTTAATGAAACCATTAAGGAACCTTAATCTTTAAGAGGAATTGTATTCGGAACCAGAATCGCTGAATTCCTTTTGATTTCCATCCCTAATAATGACTGTTTTGGCACAGGCTTCCCCAAACACTCCATCTTACTGCCATTGGATGGCAAACAGTTAGTCCTGCCCCTAACTCATGCAGTTGGTTTAACCAATGTTGTAGCATTTACACCTTTTGGGGACATCAGAAGTATATGTCTCTGCGGAACAATAATTGGCGTTTCCAAATCTGTGGCCGTTTTCAAACCGGGATTGGAGTTTTTCAACTATCCAATGAAAGTAGGGGATCTCAATGTAGTAGGCAAATCGTGTAAAGCAGTTGAAAAACGCCCATCCCGGTTTTAAAACGCCTACTGATTGGGAAATGCCCATTTTTGTTCTGTAGAGTCACAAGTCTTGGAAAACAGCCTACAAATTACTTACTTGTAGTTGTCTCTGCAATTAATCTGGGACAGGAGAAAATATATTTACTGAAAAAGTACACTTTCAATAAAGACATGTAAAACTGTCCTCCATTATTCCATACTTTATGCAAGCATGAAGGGTCCATCCATCTCACTAAAATAATTCTTGTTGTTTATAATTATAAAATATTTTCTGATACACAATGTAAAAATGAAAAATGTGATTATGCGTCTGGCTATTCCATTATTGTTTTGGTAAAGGTGATGGAGTGCTTGACAGTTGCCATAAATGAGAAGCTCTTGCTTGGTTTGAGTATGTGAGTGTTTGCATGTTCTCAGTCTAAATGTTCTGTACCACTAGACTGGGCCAAGTTCTCTGGTTTAGGGCAGCTGTGAAATTAAGCTGGATCAGTGTGATTCCTTGGGGTACTCAATGCCTGTTTTGGTCTGGCATGGCTTCAACTGTCCCCACCTGAGTCCTCAATTTCTGCACCAGAGAGAAAGATAGAGCTGAGGAAAAGTTTGTTTGGTTAGAAGGAAGTTACTAATCAAAAGAGAATAGGAACAACTGGGAAATCAAGACTAGAGTAATAAAATGATGAAGACATGGAGGGGACACACTGCTGGTGCTGCAATACACTAGAGCTATACAAATCTCAGACCAAGAGCAGCAGCACCACATAAACATAATATCCCCTATGAGTTTTAAATCATTTTCTCATCAACAACACTTAAATGTTCATATTAGTGTGATTTCAAAACACTAATTTGTAACCAGTGGCTAATTTGACCGGTGTTGTTGGTATTGGATGATCCTAGCTGCAAAGTATTGCGTTTGACTTGCATGCTGAGTTGTGAAGATGGATGGATGGATAGATAGATAGAAAGAAAAAGGAACACGTGGGGCTCTTTGGATGCATTAAGCTTCTTCACTCTCAACGGTGTTAGTCATGGCTATCTGAGGCAATAAAGCTCTAAAGTCTAAACAAAGTTTTGAAGCTCTCTGTGGTCTTTGAGGGCTTATTATGGCCTGTCATTTGGCATTATCTACTGCTGGACTAAGTCCCTCGGGACCTACCTATGCTGTCCTGCATGCTCATTGATAATGGGCCCCTGTGTTTGTCTCGCGCTTTTGCACATTTTAGCCAAAGTGACCGTGAGGCAGATTGCTTGTTTTTTATTGGTAATCATTTGTACTCCGTAGGGACGAAGTATATTATTTCTTTTGCTGATGAGTGTTGATGAAAATTGCATGCGTGTGTGAGGTTTGGGTAAGAGCTTATACGTTGGTGTTCTTTCACATGGGAAAGATGATACTCAACAATAAGACTACGTTCTGTTCTTCCTGGTCAGGTTGAAATGTGAGGGAAGTATGTTTTGTGTATGATTCCAGAAAAGGTTTTTTTCACAAGATCAGTTGTGTAACGTCGTAGTGACCCGAGCAGATAGAACAAAAAAAATTGGAGATGGAACATTTTTCTACCTGCTCAGCCAAGCACAGATTACATTTTTATCAGCGACAGTACATTGTAACTTCCCATTTTTGCCCAGCTTGAAGTCCCACTGAAGTTACTTTGTTTTTTATTTCAAAGAAACTATGATGTGTCCAGGGTTCGTACAGATGCTTCAAAGTTAAATTCAAGGACTTTCCGAGCACATTTTTATATGTTTTCAAGGACTATGCTCGAGATGTCCTTAAAACAAATTATTTTTGTTCATTTTAAATAAAAATATTTTAACCATTCAGTTAATTTATTTTTATAAAACACCACTTATTACAAGTACAACAATGAGCATATATAACTACATATTCTCACAGTAACTATTCTTGGTAGTGTGCTCCCTTAAAACGCACTTCGCTTTCCAACAAAAGTGAATAACTGTAAACAGTAGCCCATATGACTCATGTGCTGTGTTCCATGTTTTCTAAAGTCACACAACAGATTTATGTGAGGAACTGACCGAAATTGCAAATGGGTCATTCTCAAAAATGTTTACAAAATATTGAAATTTTCCATTTAGTTCAGTTTTTGACTATAAACACTGAGGGTAAACATTTTGTAACATGTTGACATTAATTTGTATTCATAAAGGACAACTCGGCTGTTGTTCTTTTATTATTTAACTGTGTTTCACAAATTAAGCAAGTTAACACTAACGAGGGTTAAATGGGTTACAACACCACATTTTGAGGGTTCAATGGGGTACAACACCAAATATTTTTGTGTGAAAATTTTAGTTAAAATGTGAATAACTTTTTAACATGCTGGGAAAAATCGCTATATGCATATTTAAGCAGCCTCTGAACTTAAACCTTAAAAATGATTTTCTACAACTTTTTATATTTACTGTAAATTGTTTTTAAACATTTAAAAAACATTGATAAAACCAATAACATGAAATCAAGGGACAAACATTCTTTTTTAATTATTACAATTATTAATAATAATTTTGTTTTGCTTTTTCTGCACACTTGTTCGGCCTTGCACTAATGCTTTTATTAAAAATAAGTACAAAATAAATACACAAATGACTTTACATGTCATAGAAGTGGTGTACCAGATGAAAGGAACAAGGATTTTTTTTTCAGGCAATTAACAATTTCAAATATATTTTCTAAAAAATTTGCAAAACTGAGTGAAGCCATTTCACATCATTAAAGGGTAGGTTATAAAATTATAAAAAAAAAAAAAATTATTTATTTATTTATTTATTTGCTATTTGAAAGCTTTTTCATGACTAAAAAAAGTCAAGGAACATGTTTGTCAACATATTTTGATATTGACCCAAATGTTGTCAGAAATAACCTATTTTGTGAGACACAAAGCTTTCTTTACAGCAGGGGGCACTAGACGGCTCACAAAACTTACTACTCCATTGATCTGCATTCAAATCATTCAAAACGTTTTACATCTCATATCATTTTTTCACTCTGGAGAGTAAATTGTAATTAAAACTGATAGTTGCAAGGATTCATACTTGTTAAATCTGCCACAGCAGTATCTATAAAATATATATTTCTAAATCCTCCAGTAACACTTGATTGTGAGTGGCCCTTTTTGAACAGCGCTGCCAAAAGTAACAGGTGCCGCGTGACAGCGCCGTCTATGCGCTGACTGCTTCAGCAGTGGTCTGGTGGTCTGTCGTCTTGTTTTTCCAAAAATAAATAAATACATTTCATTTATTAAATGATTTAAGCAACGTATTTTAAGATTTGCTATAATTCAAGAACTTTTTAAACACCTCTTGGTAAAAATTACTATTTTCAAGGGTTTCCCAGGTCTTCAATTTGAAAAAGCCAAATTCAAGTACTTCAAGCACTTCAAGCACCTTGTACGAACCCTGTGTGTCATTTCTTGCTTTTGGTTGAAACAATGTACGTATATATCCACTATAAGTAATTTGCTGTTTTTGATCGATTATTTGGAGCTGATTATTGGTGATAATTATTCCATTATTTTATATGTATAACATTTTATACAGCATTTCTTTTTTAAATAAAAGAATAAAAAAAAATAAATAAAATAAAAATGGCAGCAACAGCAAAATTAAAGAAGTATTTTTTTATTTTTTAATAAAACAAAATTATGTCTACTGAATTCATAATTATATGTTTTGATGTTTTTTTAAAGCTAATTACTGGTGATAATTACAATATTATTTTATATGCAAAGAATTTTATACAATAATTTTTATAAAATAATGTTATAAAATGAATGCAACAGCAATAGGATATTGTTTTAATAAAACAAATTTTGATGATAATAATTTATTCTACCATATTCATAATTATGTTTTTGATGGATTATTTGAAGCTATTTATTGTGGTAATTTTACCATTATTTAATATTTATGTTATAAAAGGATTTTATTATATGGAAGCAACAGCAGCAGGGCAGGTTTTTTTTTTTTTTTTTTACAAATAATTCATTAAATATTTCTTTATGTCTGCTATATTTGCTATTATGTTTTTAATGGATTATTAGTGATAATTATACCATTACTTTATTTTATACATTTTTTATTTTATTTTTATGGAGGCAACAGCAATAAGATAAAATCACCAATGCTCAATTCGTAGTTTTTATCAAATAAATGAATAATAATCCAAATAAAATAAGTAATATAGAATATTAAAACTAACTGTAAACGGTTTACGGTTCCCAGGCAATAGCAACTTGCCGCAGTTAATATAGAATATATGGCCACAGGTGTGCATTTATCTGTATTTTCAATGGCTTTGAACGCTGCTCGTCCAATCAGAATTTAAAGTTGGCATGACATCAAAATTGACCCTATTTATTTTATTAATGCATGTTACTGGTCTTATTGTGAAAGATTTATCCATGCACTATTTTATAAAAGAAAATAATAATAATGATCTCTAATCTTTAATCAAAATATCATAACTTGCTGTTCTGTGGATATGACAGACTCTTCTCTGCTGACGTATGCAAGGGTTAGTCAGCTTTAAATCCGCCCCTTCAAGAGTAGTGTACACAAACCTGGCGTCAAAGCAGCTAATGCAGAGATGAAGAGATGTATTTTTGGCTGTTTCTCTCTCAAAATCCTGTTTCATATCCCAAACTGCCTTGGTTACGGTCCCGCTGGCTTGAATTTACAATAACGGCAAATTTGTGATTGTGTTCGAGACATTTCACGCCTGAATGCTTCCAGAGGTGATCACTTCTGAATTCAACACAAGTTAGATGCGTCTGGAGTTTATTCATATTTTTAATGCTGATATATTGGGTATTGGATATTTTGTGTCCTTTGTTGTTAGGACAGCCCCCCCCCCCCCCCCCCCAGTAGTGTTGTGTGTCATGCATGTACGTGTCTTTTGTGTGACACGTAAACCTTCTTTACCTCCTGGTTATCAGTGCACCAACAAGTATTTATTGCTTGACAAAGATTACGTTTATTAAGTTATCACCTCTGGTTTAATTTTATCTCTGCTTGGATTGTATCGGCGACTCCCCTGCTTATTCCCAGGCATGTCAGGGCCTGTTTATTTGGTGATATTTCCGCCTTGATGTGAACTGATGCACTGATGGGTAACACAATTGTTGACACACAAGTAGTTAGAGCAAGAACCTCTGCTAAATTAAACTTCATCTTTGTATGATCATTATTAGTATCTTAGCTGTGGATTTTCCCTGTCTGTTTTTGAGAATAAAAGAATGGATACGTTCATTAATGGACCCCGTTTTTATAGTGTTTTGAACAAGTTGCCAGGAAACTGAACTCTGGCAATGGACAATGTAAATGCAACCACACGGGCTAAGCCAAGACTAACATAAAACCAAGGCTCCATTTCAGTGTCTTACATTGCCTTTGCATTTTGACAAATGGTCAAATGTCACATTACTGACTTTTGTTGTACTGGAACAGCTTTGGCATTATTAGGGATGCGCAAATCTACATATCAACTAGTCAGTGCGTTGCCTGAGCAACTAGTCAACTAATCAGTCTTCAGAGTATAGTCCAAGTATAATTAGATTGATTTTAGGTTCTCATGCCCCCGATCGGATGTGTTTCTTAGGGGGCTTTTACAAAAGATGCGTTTTTGTGTTCAAAAACAGCTAGACAGGGCGCAACGAAATAGAACAGAATTCAGGAGTCTCGAGACTGGGTTTTTTTTTTTAATGTTTTTTTGGTGGAAACCATGGTTGTGATACAATTAACAATTGTTTTACTACAGTAATAGTGTATTATCCATATAGGAACCATGGTATTACTATAGTAATAATATAGTAACCATGGTTAATTTTGTGGTTAATATGTTTTTCTACAAATATCATATTTAAACTGTAATTAATGTAGTAAAACCAACTATATTTTCGTAAGGGAATGTCACCCTATTTAAATATACACTATGAACAATATGGTCCTAATAAAGTGCCATACATGGTCTTCTGCTGTTAACAAGGTTTGACGTGTTGTGCGTTCTTAGATGTTATTCTGCTCACTACAATTGTACAGAGTGGTTATCTGAGTTACCATAGCCTTTCTGTCAGCTTGAACCAGTCTGGCCATTCTCCGTTGACCTCTCTCATCAACAAGACATTTCCATCCGCAGAACTGCCGCTCACTGGATGTTTTTTTTTTTTTTTTTTTGGCATAATTTTGAGTAAACTCTAGAGACTGTTGTGCGTGAAAATCCCAGGAGATCAGCAGTTACAGAAATACTCAAATCAGCCATCTGGCACAGACAATCATGCCATGGTCAAAATCACTGAAATCACATTTTTTCACTATTCTGATGAATATTAACTGAAGCTCCTGACGCGTATCTGCATGATTTTATGCATTGCACTGCTGCCACATGGTTGGCTGATTAGAATAAGTAGGTGTACAGGTGTTCCTAATGAAGTGCAGGTGATATTGTTGAATTCTGCAATTACTCCTGATATCATTAGATTGTTATATATCTAAAAATATTTTCTTCTATAAATAGCTTCAGTGTAGTTAGCTACTTTTTGTTAGTAGCTCGTAGTGGAGCAAACAACCTTTTTAAAAGAGTAGCTTGACTGTAGTTTAACTACTTTAAGTTATGAGTAGCTTGTAGCTTGGGAAACTACAGTTTCAAAGTAACACAGCATAGCGTCAACATGCTAATTAAAGCACCTTTCCTAAAAATATACATAAATATGATATACAAATAAATGTAAATAAAAAAATAAAAAAAATCTAGATGAACTACACAACCTCGCTAATCGACTAGTCAGTTGTTGTACGACTAGTCATCAATCGCGACCCATTCCTAGCCACCGCTAATATTACCTTCAGCTAGCTGCAACTGCTATTATGTTTACAGCCAGCTAGCTGAGCCTTGTGCAGCAGCACAACATGGACTTCAGGTGGATTACGTAAAAAAAAAAGAAAAGGAACAAGCAGCACTGTGTATCGGGTTGGCAGCAGTACTACAGAGGAGGCACTCAAGGCACTTGTAAGAGGAGACACTATTGTTGGGGTACCGTGTCGGAGAAGGGAAGAAGGGATGGAGAAATTAAAGAGTGGAATGAATGGGGTGGCTGGCCCATCAGATAGCTTTCACCTTCTCAAAGCCCTGCTCTTGGCTTTGAAAGGGCCACTCAAAGGTCATGGCCTTTTCAAGACTTGGAGCTGCTTGGTTTGGTTTATTTTGTTTGGATCTATTGTTCTCGATGCCTTGTACGTCAGGCCTGTAGACGTCACAAATGCAGTGTGTGTGTGTGCGAATCGCATGCATTATCTCTACAGCACAGCATCAGGTGAAAACCGATGCTCAGAAGAGTGTCATGGATGCTTGCTTTTTTACACAGAGTTTCTTGTTGATGGTTAAAGTGATAACTGTTATATCTGTTGTATGTTTTTCATAGGCATATAGGGAAGGTCAACCATACCTTTTCTCATCACACCACTAACGTGTACAATGCAGGGCTCAACGCTAAGGATTTTTTCTACTGGCCCAGTTGGGCCAGTGCTTCAGATTGTTACTGGCCCTGCCAAAATTTTCACTGGCCCCAACACAAAAATAACAAATAGCTGTTTTTACCATCATGGCTTTATAAAATATGTCCGAAGATAAATATTTTTTACATATCTTATGTTTTTACTACAGTGTCCCCCAGGGGCCTGGGTAGCTTAGCGAGTAAAGACGCTGACTACCACCCATGGAGTCGTGAGTTCGAATCCAGGGTGTGCTGAGTGACTCCAGCCAGGTCTCCTAAGCAACCAAATTGGCCTGGTTGCTAGGAAGGGGAGAGTCACATGGGGTAACCTCCTTGTGGTCGCTATAATGTGGTTCGCTCTTGGTGGGGCGTGTGGTGAGTTGTGCATGGATGCCGCGGAGCATAGCGTGAAGCCTCCACATGCGCTACATCTCCGCAGTAACGCGCTCAACAAGCCACGTGATAAGATGCGCGGATTGATGGTCTCAGAGGTGGAGGCAACTGAGATTCGTCCTCTGCCACCCAGATTGAGGCGATTTAGGAGTGCAGTGGGAATTGGGCATACCAAATTGGGGAGAAAATTTTTTTAAATACAGTGTCCCCCAAAATTGAATCACATTTATAATTTGCAAGATATGATATATGCCTTATGTAATCCCATATATGCGCTTTACAGATATAAATTCATAAATACATCATATTAACCTCAACCGTCCTGCCATTTACACGTGTGCTTATAAGCCAAGAGTTCTGTGGAGGAGATTATGGGTTTTCGGTCACCTGTTTAGTCATGCTGTCATGCAGCTTTTGCCCATGTGTAGTGTTTTCACAAGAAGGATCAAAGATTTAGTCAGTGAGTTAAAGATTTGATTATTGGCTGAGAGAACAGACTTGCTACTAAATCGTTGTGATGTGTAATATACAGTAGGTAGATATTAGGCCTAATCTGTGAATTAACAATGTGTATATAACATGAAATCAGACAACCCAAACAAGACCAACACTGACTGATATACAAAGAACAAAAACAATAATACCTGTATGGTCCAGAAATGAGAAATGTAACAGGTGTGATATGAAGTAGACCGTTTCAAATATTCATCTTCACCCTGCAGCTGAACAGCTCTGATAATAATAGCGTAATAGCCATAATGATCTTACTTCTTTTCATATCAAACGCCATTATCATGTCTAATTAATGTTTACGTTTTGAAACATTACCTAATTAAATGTATACTTACATTTTGGATATTGAGCAGACACGTGTATCACTGGGGTTTAACAAAGTTTATAACGTCTCATTCGGCGCTTCATCTCTAAAGTCGAATTAATGAGAGAAAATGTGTTTGTTTTTTTACAGTGGGAATAAAACTAGCCCTCTGTCCTTTTATGAGAGCACATGCATGTTAAACAATCTACGCTGCACGGAGAGAGATGATGATGAGACCTATGCATGGAGAGACATGGATTTTCAGTCCTATAGAAAGAAACTGTTGATTTCTTGTGTTCCAATGTGTGGATTACTAATTTTCACCAACATGTAAAAACTAAAAATGTGGGGATTTTGCGCACTGTGAACACGGAATGTGTGGGGATACTTAAAATGTTGCACAAGACGTTAAATCCCACTACGAAATTCATTAAGTGGGTTTTCTTTCCTGCTATTTTCTACACATCGGTAATAGCTGCTGCTAAGACACTTGGAAAAGAGCGAGGACAGTGCTAGGAGAGTGCGCTCAGTGTCTGCATGATCTTGTGCGTGCACACGACTGTGCCTTGACACGTCCAATATATTTTGCATTTGCGCATATTTGCGAGATAAATATACTCGCGCTCGCTCCTCGGTTAGAAGACTTCGTTCCCTGCTCTCTCGCTTGTTGTTTGCTTGCACTAATGTTATAATTGCAGCACTGGCCCGATCGGGCAAGTGACAGTTCTAGCAACTGGCCCGAATCTTTTTCACACTGGCCCGGGGCCATCGGGCAGTCCTTATAGTCGAGCCCTGCAATGTCTATGTTAAGAAAAATTATATCCTGGATGAAGGTAATTGGTATAGGAAATGATGATGATGCGTTAGATGCAAAGGTGTGAAACTGATCTGCCTAATAAAATGTGACATTTCACACCTGCAGTTGCTGTGACCAAACTCATGAAGGACCATTAAAGGTGTGAAGGATATATAACGTGTGTGTGTGTGTGTGTTTGTGTATGTATGAGCCAATTAAATGCAATGTGAAGGTGACAGACAGCCTACCAGCTGTCTTATTATTAAAGGAATAGTTGTAATTTACTCACTTATTAAGCACCATAAAGTAGTTCTTATGACAATTTCCAAGTCAAGTGATTGTGTGAATAGCTTTGTGTGAGAAACAGACTATAAACTAAATCAGTGTTGACTGAAAATCTTCCCCTCCACCTAGGCTTGTCACAATGCCAGAATTTAAGAAGTCGATACTAATACCAATAAAATTTCAAGATATAAAAAAAAAAAGTCCTATTAAAAACTCTTCTTTATTTTAAAAGTTCAATATTAATATACATATTAACAAATTAATTTATTTCTCAATTAAATGTTTAAGTAATTATTTAAGACAAGTAAACAGTCTTAAAAAAAAAAAAAAAACAACAATAAGCAATAAAACAAATTCAAATAAAGACAGACTCAAATTAAGTGGTAACACATTACAATAAGGTTTTATTTGTTAGCATCCTATAATTGTTCAATGTTAGTTCATGTAAGCTCATACTGCATTAACTAATGTTAACATATGCAACTTTTAATTAAAAATAGATTAGTATATGTTGAAATAAACATTAACCAAGATTAATATAATTAATTAATAAGTGATGTAAAAGTTTTTATTTTTTAAATTTTTTTACATTTACATTTCATGCAAATTAATGTAGTTAACTAATGTTAATGAATGCAACCATTGTAAATTGTTACCAAGTAAGTAAACAGTGCTTGAAGTCTTCCGACCCCTGGTGGATGGAATGGCTCCTCCCCTGGCAGACAGCAGTGTTGAGGAATCCATGACAGCGCATCCCTCCTCCTTCCTGGGTTTCGGTACCAGTGTAATGGGTAAGGATGGGCAAGGAGGAGGCGGGAACCAGCAGTCAAGTCAACATAACTTTAATGACATAAAAGAACTGGAACATAACATAAAACACATAGACGTACACACACAGCGGCCGTGTGTGTCTCTCTATCTCTTGAACTGGCGCCCCCGGCTCGTCTTTATTCCCCTCCCGGCTGATTAGTTAGGTGACTCAGCACCGGCCGTGCACCCTCACGGCCCGGCCACGCCCTCCTCCTCGTCACAGTATTATATTTTTATATTATATATGGTCAACGTTATTCGCTTCACCAATGAGTGGTCATAATGTTTTGGCTCATCAGTGTATATACATTAATAATAATTCAGATAATTAAAATGCATTACTGTGGCAGATGAGTAAAGAATTGATAAGACAATACAAAAAGTGGCTTTAGAATCCAATATAGGCCTATTGTTTATTTCCATATTATTGAACTTAAGCCTGTCATTGGCCTACAGTTCACAGCCATCCATTTTGCAACTGAATTGGTCAGTCAGTCCGAGATTTATTTTAATGGCTTTTCTAAGGATGCGTCAATGTACACATGCATCAGACAGAGGCTTTTGGAGCACCTTACTTTGGGAGCATCGCATCATAAACATACCGTTTTTAGGTCGCTGTGTCAAGTTAAACGTAGTTTGAAACTTACAAAAATCCCTGCTTTGGGATCTGTGCTCCATAAAGCTGTGAAAGCAAGAACCTGATCTCATCTTGTGCTGTCTGCTGTCGGTGGGTGTGGTTTGTTCTCTGTACAGCTGTAGTTTTGCTTACTGCCCCCTGGAGAAAACAGGTGGTGCTTCAATCTTAAATTGCTGCAATGGTAGGAATATAACTTACGGTCCGGGGACATGATTGATTGCATACATTTTTTTAAATAATTAATCGCACTGAATTAACATGTTTAATCGACAGCCCATAAATATAATACATTAATACTGAAAGCTGTTGGAGTTCTTCAAAATTTCTCCTTTTTTGTTCTATGCAAGGGATTGAAACAACAGAAGGGTGAGTAAATAATGACAGATGTATACTTCTTCCACTGAACTAACCCTTTTAAAGGGAGTGTAGGGTGTTTAGAGTAATGAATATGCATCTTCTGCTTTTCCCCTCTCCTTTTCCTCTTCTTGGTGTCATTGAGGATCTATTCTCTCCTAAACAGACGAACAGGACAACCATCTGTCAATGATATACTGCGAGTAATGTGTGTATGAGAGTGTTTGTGACAGCATTATTTTGTGAGTTACAGCCCTGCCTGTGTGTGTGTGTGTGTGTGTGTGCGTGTGCATTTGTCTTCCCCCTCTGCGGCCCCTCTTCCACAGACGCCCCTCTCTCCACCATTCTCCATCAGGCTAATAGTAACAGGTGTCTATGAGGTGGCACACACCCTCCTCTCGGTAGCCATGGCAACTAGCATGTCACTGGGGGCCTTACAATAAATGGAGGGTTCATAGTGCCTGAGGGAGACACACACCCTTATATGTGCATACATTGATGTGAACGCACACACACCTGCATTCATGCTTTAGCTACCGCATACACACACTTGCATCTCTATGGGTACACAAGCAAACACTAAACTGCACGTGATGAAGAGACATACACACAAAGACAAACATCTTTCCAGAAGTCCAAACCTCAGATAGCTGAGATCACACTCATTGCTGGAAGCAGTGGTTCTTAACTGGTGGGTCACAAACTAAAAATGGGTTACAGGTTTGTTCTGACAGTATCATGGACAAAGGAAAAATACAATGCTAAATGCCAATAATAAAAAAGCAACCCTATAACCATAATAGCAAATGGCTTATGAACTTTTCAAAGGGAAGAGAAAATGCTTTGCATATCTATCGTTGCTGGGATCAAAATTTGCTAATGGGGTAACAAACGGATCAGATCGCACTGTCTGTCAAGTTGTTACATAATTGTGGGTCAATTTGACACCTTCTCGTATCGGCGTCATCATCTGTGGATTTGTATAACCGTTCCGTATGCAGTCTGCAGCTCGTCTCCTTTCATTTTCACTTATTTTCATTTCCTGTTTTGCTCTCTCTCACTGGAGTGAGGGAACTTTTATTCATTAAGTGGTGGCTCACCCTGTTCTCCACTGGGGTTAATCCTGCTTGATCAAAACACAAAAGCAACTGGAGCCGTGACTTTGCAGTTGGTTGCGAACAGCATTTCACACTGACTTTAAAGTATAAAAATGTTTATTCTACCATGTTGAAGAGATGCCAATAGTATCTTTTGTCAAACACTGAATAATAGAAGTATTTAAAAGTATTTAACAACCTCAGAAAAAGACAGCAACCAGCATCCAATTGACAAAAGTCTGCCTCACCACGTTTAGGATGACACTTCCTTACAGCAAATGTACAATAAACTATACAAATATATCCTACGTTTTTGTAATACACAAACGCTAATCTCACAGTTTAGTGAACTAAAATAGTTCAGTGAGTTCAGTCAGTGTCAGTTTCACAGAGTGGAATTTTTTGGTTGCTGTCCTGGGCGAGCCCCCACATTCACTCCCCCACCCCTTCATGATAAATTACGACCACTGCGGCATTTTAATCATCTGGATGGATCTCAATATTCACTGTCAGAGTCCCTCCCCTACTAATTTTCACTTAATTGGTAACTCTATCCACCAGCATGACTTGGACTGTCGCCCCCATGCCATTCTTTGTGCTCATTTAAATAACACCATATTGCTAATTGATTTCATGTTGGTGCATTAGCAGGCTGTTGTAGCAGACTCCATCTGATCTTTGACACAGATTAATATTTCACGAACACGCTTTTAATTTTAGCACCCACATCTTCATTCATGCATGGCTCGTTTTGTTTTTGTGCACTGGCTCAACAAAACCCTTCATAAGAGCAGCTACACATTTGCATAGCTAGCGCCGGCTTTATAAACAAATGGGATCATTTGATTGCCGCTTCATAAAGTATTGGTGCCATGCAATAACATGTAGGAAAGAACAATCACCAATTAGATCTTTTTTATATCTTGATTGTTTCTCTTAGACAGCGATTGTCTTTGTTTAAATTTTATTTCTATTAACTAATTTTAGGAGAAAGATCTGAGTTGATACTTAGCAAACTCTGAGTGGTAACATTTTTCTCTTTAAGTTCTCAAGTCTCCTTTATGAAGGTATGAATTAGTAAGTGGACTAGTCAAGCAGTTAGTGTCTGGCCGGGTGAATGCCCTCTGTCTTTTATGCAGTTGGAAATCAAAGATGGCTTTCCCGTATAAACCTCAGCACTTTTATGTGGCCTCTATCACTTTCTCTCTCATTGCGATGGGACCAAAAAGGGAGATCTTGCCCCAGGCAGCTGGTTTCAGATGGTTGACCAGTGATTCTTCCCAGTTGGGTGGGGAAGCCTTGCCAGGCTGCCCTGCTGGGGAAAAAACAACAACAAAACAGCTTAAACAAGTTGAAGCTGGTTTTCTGGTCTAAGCTGGTCTAACTGGTTTCCCAGTCTGGTCAAGCAAGTTGGTGTGTAGCTGTAAAGTGCCTTAAACACTCTAACACCAGCCAACAGACCAGCTTGACCAAGCTGGGAGACCAGCTAAGACCAGCAAACCAGTTTTTAGCTTTTTTTTTCTTTTTCAGAAGGGTGATACAGTTTAAAAACAAACAAGCTTTTAGCTCTTTATACTGACAAGTTGCTTTAAAAAAAGAGACTGTGACGAGAACTTTTCAACCTCACCCAAGAAGACTGTATTGCTCAGAGATTGCTCTTTCATAGCTCAGGAGACTTTTTTTCTTTTTCTTTTTTTTTTTTGTTTGTTTTTGGATTGATTATTTAATATTGAAATAATTGCAAATATCAAACTCTGTGAAATGTTATATAATGTTAAATAATATATACATTTCATCTATTTGAAAGCTAATTATATTTGCTGAAAAAAGAAAAGAATACATCTTTAAGGGTGTGTTCACACTTGGCAGGTTTGGTTCGATTAAAACGAACTCTGGTGCGATTGCTCTGTTAGTGCGGTTCATTTGAACAAGTGTGAACGCTGCCACCCGAACCTTGGTGCGCACCAAACAAGCGGGCCGAGACTGCCTGAATAGTGGGACTCGGTCCACTTCCAAACGAACTCTGGTGCGGTTCGATTGATATATGAATGCAACATGGACCAAAGATGTCTAAACGGACCAAAAACAGGAAGTAATTTGCCTAATACTGACCTCAAGCCTACCTGGTTCTTCTCATCATAGGAGCTATGTTGCCCATTACAGTTCGGTACAGGCGTCAGAACCGCCGTCAGCCGTCCTTGCAGCATATCTTCATTTGTGTGTGCAACGGAGGAATTCCTGGCGCTGTTTTGACTCCTTTACACATTTTATTAGCTCTTCGTTTGTTCTCAGCTGGTAAAAATACCACCATATATACATATATAAATATAACGAGCGCATTTCGCCCCGGCAGCCAGCATTGTTTTGGATGTTCGGCAAGTTTCGTCACAAAATATACGTCATAAAAGCTGTCCAATCAGGTTGTGACTTTTTCCTGATGCCTTTTGTTTTGTATGGTTAGGTTTGTGTGTTAAAAATGCCAGTGTGGACGCTAAGCGAACCAACGCTAAATGTATCATTTTCTTTTTTGGTCCGGACCAAGAGGACCAAGAGAACCGAACTACAAGTGTGAACACACCCTAAAGGTAGATTTCCTACCTCTAGAAACTACCTGTACTGTAGATTCAACGTGATCACATGGGAAATCTACATGCTGCTTCCGAAAGTTCATGTACCCTGAAATCGACCCCATTCAGCCAAATTACCGACAAGTGCCACCCCCCATTTCTGCATCAATTCCAGCTTGAACACATTTCCCTCTAGCGCAACTGAAAGCATGTTGCGCAAGCAATCTTTGAAACACGAGTTCTGGTCCTATGGTAACCAGGAAGTAATTGTGTTCACATAAACGATGAGTGTAATTCGAAAGTTGCATTTTTGCTATAAAATTACATATTTACTCCACTGACAGTTAGGGTTAGGTTTGGGGTTTGGTTTGTATCCTGTTGACTAAATTACATCATTTACAACTAAAAATATATCTCGCTTTTGGTGGCTCTCTGTGGACATTTCACCTGGAAACTGAAGCTCACATTTGCCCACATGTTGAACAATACTTCCAGCTTCGACCACTGGGGGCAGTGATTTGAATTTCTGCATGCACAGGCTGATTTCAGAAGCAAAACTTTCGACCTACTGTTGCTGAATTCACAGTGAGATCAGTCTGATAGATTTTATATCAGTCTTACCCTTAGATATTGTACTTACCCTGTTGTCTCAACTGGAGGTGTACTATAGATTTCCTGTTAACTCTGCCTTTTATATCTCTTAATGGAATGGTTGCTGGTAGCAATAAAAAACGTCTTTTGGTAGGGATACTGATAGTGGCTTGTCTCTCTCATAGGCTGTCAAGGTATGTTGGTTGTCACAGGGTTTATTGGCTCAGGTACAGTTAGACAGAAGCACCCAGGCTCTCCAACAAGAAACATAATTAAAAGACCAGTGAAAGATGAATGTCTTTCTACACTACAGTGCATCTGATATGCCTGTAAATTGTCATTACGACTTCAAAACTGCTTATGTGTGTGCTTGTATGTGCATCTTTTCAAAGGGACAGTGCAAATTTGTGTTTTCCCATGAAAACGCAGGTCTTCTATTCCTGATGGTCAGTTATGTCACTGCCCACACATCTTGTCCTGACATGCACGATACAGCTGATAGAATATCCACCCAGTGTGTCCATTTGTGTGTTTATCCGTGGAAGTACACAGACTCTAAGCCAACATAAAACCTTTCGTTGTTGCAAATATCTTTTTGAAAAAATGTTTATCCATCATTGTCGAAGTGTCAGTGACTGAGGAAGAGATGAATGGCTCAAAATATTACTAATTAAAATCCTCTCTATGGGAGCTCTCAAGGTGTGCAGTTCCTCCATTTATTTGTTGTGATATATTTTTTGGATCCTGCACTCTTATTTATTTACATTTTTGGATGTGCCTTTTCTCTACATTGAAGTGTCAATGACAGTCATTTCTTTTGTGCTCGGATGTATCAATTCAGTTCATTCAAAAAACCTTGTTTTAATGTTTATTTAAAAACTAAGTAGTAGTACAGCAATTTTGTTTTAAATTTTATTTAAATTAATATGATTAAATATTAAATATTATTACAAAGGGCAATAATTATAATAATAAGAATTAAATAAATAAATATTTTTTATATAGATTATTTTTATAAAATTAAAAATGCATAAATAAAAAAATAGTAATTAATAATATTAAATAAAGAAATATTGTTATTTGTTTTAAATATTATGAATGATTGGAAAACCTTTAACCACGTGTAATTAGCACGTAGAAAGCCATTTTGTTATCATGTGACAAGAAACTGATAAAACAAAAAAATTATGTCACAGATAGGACCCCTAGACCCTTGTGACTATGTCAGAAAGTCTCTTAATATATCTGGAAATTTTACCTTTTTATGACTCAGCAAGGTTAGTTGATGAGTCATTCAGAAATTCATGTCATTGGAAAAAATGTTTTACTTTAAAAAAATCTGTTTTTAGTTATATGTTATATTTTATACTTCTATAAATGCAGCATATAT